>NW_027414508.1:0-164183 GCF_964106895.1 Numenius arquata
CGAACGTCCTGTCCTAGCTCCTATAGCCAAGGTGGCAGCCAGAACAACTCTTGCTTTCTTTCAAGGGTCTCTGGGAACTACTTGCATTGCCACCCAGACTTTGGGGCTGCGGGCTTTCCTGGCCACTCTAGCCTCAAAAGCATCTTTTTTTCACTTTTCCCCAGCACGCGCGCCAATATGCCAAACGTCCTGGCCTGGCTCCCAACAGCCAAGGTGGCAGCCAGAACAACTCTTGCTTTCTTTCAAGGTCTCTGGGAACTACTTGCACTTGCGCACCCAGACTTTGGGCTGCGGGCTTTCCTGGCCACTCTAGCCTCAAAAGAACCTGTTTTTCACTTTACCCCAGCACCGGCCTCCAATATGCCGAACATCCTGGCCTGGCTCCCACAGCCAAGGTGGCAGCCAGAACAACTCTTGCTTTCTTTCAAGGTCTCTGGGGAACTACTTGCATTGCCACCCAGACTTTGGGGCCTGCGGGCTTTCCTGGCCACTCTAGCCTCAAAAGCACCTTTTTGTTCATATTTCCCAGCACCGGCCTCCAATATGCCGAACGTCCTGGCCTGGCTCACAATACCCAAGGTGGCAGCCAGAACAACTCTTGCTTTCTTTCAAGGTCTCTGGGAACTACTTGCATTGCCACCCAGACTTTGGGGCTGCGGGCTTTCCTGGCCACTCTAGCCTCAAAAGCACCTGTTTTTCATATTCTCCCAGCACCGGCCCTCCAATACGCCGAACGTCCTGGCCTGGCTCCCACAGCCAAGGTGGCAGCCAGAACAACTCTTGCTTTCTTTCAAGGTCTCTGGGAACTACTTGCATTGCCACCCACAGACTTTGGGGCTGCGGGCTTTCCTGGCCACTCTAGCCTCAAAAGCATCTTTTTTTCACTTTACCACAGCACACGGCCTCCAATATGCCGAACGTCCTGGCCTGGCTCCCACAGCCAAAGCTGGCAGCCAGAACGAACTCTTGCTTTCTTTCAAGGTCTCTGGGGAACTACTTGCATTGCCACCCAGGACTTTGGGGCTGCGGGCTTTCCTGGCCACCTCTAGCCTCAAAAGAGACCTGTTTTTCTCACTTTTCCCCAGCACCGGCGCCTAATATGCCAAAAGTCCTGGCCTAGCTCCCACAGCCAACGTGACAGCCAGAACAACTCTTGCTTTCTTTCAAGGTCTCTGGGAACTACTTGCATTGCACCCAGACTTTGGGGCTGCGGGCTTTCCTGGCCACTCTATCCTCAAAAGAACCTGTTTTGTCACTTTCTCCCTAGCACCGGCGCCCAATATGCCAAACGTCCTGTCCTAGCTCCTATAGCCAAGGTGGCAGCCAGAACAACTCTTGCTTTCTTTCAAGGTCTCTGGGAACTACTTGCATTGCCACCCCAGACTTTGGGGCTGCGGGCTTTCCTGGCCACTCTAGCCTCAAAAGCATCTTTTTTTCACTTTACCTCACATCGGCCTCCAATATGCCGAACGTCCTGGCCTGGCTCCCACAGCCAAGGTGGCAGCCAGAACAACTCTTGCTTTCTTTCAAGGTCTCTGGGAACTACTTGCATTGCCACCCAGACTTTGGGGCTCGCGGGCTTTCCTGGCCACTCTAGCCTCAAACAGCATCTTTTTTTCACTTTACCCAGCACCGGCCTCCAATATGCCGAACGTCCTGGCCTGGCTCCCACAGCCAGAGGTGGCAGCCAGAACAACTCTTGCTTTCTTTCAAGGTCTCTGGGAACTACTTGCATTGCCACCCAGACTTTGGGGCTGCGGGCTTTCCTGGCCACTCTAGCCTCAAAAGCATCTTTTTTTCACTTTACCCCAGCACCGGCCCTCCAATATGCCGAACGTCCTGTCCCTGGCTCCCACAGCCAAGGTGGCAGCCAGAACAACTCTTGCTTTCTTTCAAGGTCTCTGGGAACTACTTGCATTGCCCACCACAGACTCTGGGGCTGCGGGCTTTCCTGGCCACTCTATCCTCAAAAGCACCTTTTTTTCATATTTCCAGCACCTGGCCTCCAATATGCCGAACGGTCCTGGCCTGGCTCACATACCCAAGGTGGCAGCCAGAACAACTCTTGCTTTCTTTCAAGGTCTCTGGGAACTACTTGCATTGCCACCAGCTTGTTGGGGCTGCGGGCTTTCCTGGCCACTCTAGCCTCAAAAGCACCTGTTTTTCATATTTCCCAGCACCGGCCTCCAATACGCCGAACGTCCTGGCCTGGCTCCCACAGCCAAGGTGGCAGCCAGAAACAACTCTTGCTTTCTTTCAAGGTCTCTGGGAACTACTTTGCATTGCCACCCAGACTTTGGGGCTGCGGGCTTTCCTGGCCACCTCTAGCCTCAAAAGCATCTTTTTTTCACTTTACCCCAGCACCCGGCCCTCCAATATGCCGAACGTCCTGGCCTGGCTCCCACAGCCAAGGTGGCAGCCAGAACAACTCTTGCTTTCTTTCAAGGTCTCTGGGAACTACTTGCATTGCCACCCAGACTTTGGGGCTGCGCGGCTTTCCTGGCACTCTAGCCTCAAAAGAACCTGTTTTTCACTTTTTCCCTAGCACCGTCCTCCAATATGCCGAACGTCCTGGCCTGGCTCCCACAGCCAAGGTGGCAGCCAGAACAACTCTTGCTTTCTTTCAAGGTCTCTGGGAACTACTTGCATTGCCACCCAGACTTTGGGGCTGCGGGCGCTTTCCTGGCCACTCTAGCCTCAAAAGAACCTGTTTTTCACTTTTCCCTAGCACCGTCCTCCAATATGCCGAACGTCCTGTCCTAGCTCCTATAGCCAAGGTGGCAGCACGAACAACTCTTGCTTTCTTTCAAGGTCTCTGGGAACTACTTGCATTGCCACCCAGACTTTGGGGCTGCGGCTTTCACCTGGCCACTCTAGCCTCAAAAGCATCTTTTTTTTCACTTTACCACAGCACCGGCCTCCAATATGCCGAACGTCCTGGCCTGGCTCCCACAGCCAAGGTGGCAGCCAGAACAACTCTTGCTTTCTTTCAAGGTCTCTGGGAACTACTTGCCATTGCCACCCAGACTTTGGGGCTGCGGGCTTTCCTGGCCACTCTAGCCTCAAAAGAACCTGTTTTTCACTTTTCCCTAGCACCGTCCTCGCAATATGCCGAACGTCCTGTGCCTAGCTCCTATAGCCAAGGTGGCAGCCAGAACAACTCTTGCTTTCTTTCAAGGTCTCTGGGAACTACTTGCATTGCCACCCGCAGACTTTGGGGCTGCGGGCTTTCCTGGCCACTCTAGCCTCAAAAGCACCTGTTTTTCACTTTTCCCCAGCACCGGCGCCCAATATGCCAAACGTCCTGGCCTGGCTCCCACAGCCAAGGTGACAGCCAGAACAACTCTTGCTTTCTTTCAAGGTCTCTGGGAACTACTTGCATTGCCACCCAGACTTTGGGGCTGCGGGCTTTCCTGGCCATCTCTAGCCTCAAACAGCACCTGTTTTTCATATTTCCCAGCAGCCGGCCTCCAATATGCCGAACGAGTCCTGGCCTGGCTCACATACCCAAGGTGGCAGCCAGAACAACTCTATGCTTTCTTTCAAGGTCTCTGGGAACTACCTTGCATTGCCACCCAGACTTTTGGGGCTGCGGGCTTTCCTGGCCACTCTAGCTCTCAAAAGCACCTGTGTTTTCATATTTCCCAGCACCGGCCTCCAATACGCCGAACGTCCTGGCCTGGCTCCCACAGCCAAGGTGGCAGCCAGAACAACTCTTGCTTTCTTTCAAGGTCTCTGGGAACTACTTGCATTGCCACCCAGACTTCTGGGGCTGCGGGCTTCCTGGCCAACTCTAGCCTCAAAAGAACCTGTTTTTCACTTTTCCCCAGCACCGGCGCCCAATATGCAAACCGTCCTGGCCTGGCTCCCACAGCCAAGGTGACAGCCAGAACAACTCTTGCTTGCTTTCAAGGTCTCTGGGAACTACTTGGCATTGCCACACACAGACCTTTGGGGGCTGCGGGCTTTCCTGGCCACTCTAGCGCTCAAAAGCATCTTTTTTTCACTTTACCCCAGCACCCGGCCTCCAATATGCCGAACGTCCTGGCCTGGCTCCCACAGCCAAGGTGGCAGCCACGAACAACTCTTGCCTTTCTTTCAAGGTCTCTGGGAACTACTTGCATTGCCACCCAGACTTTGTGGGCTGCGGGCTTTCCTGGCCACTCTAGCCTCAAAAGCATCTTTTTTTCACTTTTCCCCAGCACCGGCGGCCCAATATGCCAAACGTCCTGGCCTGGCTCCACAGCCAACGTGGCAGCCAGAACAACTCTGCTTTCTTTCAAGGGTCTCTGGGAACTACTTGCATTGGCCACCCAGACTTTGGGGCTGCGGGCTTTCCTGGCCACTCTAGCCTCAAAAGCATCTTTTTTTCACTTTACCTCACACCGGCCTCCAATATTGCCGAACGTCCTGGCCTGGCTCCCACAGCCAAGGTGGCAGCCAGAACAACTCTTGCTTTCTTTCAAGGTCTCTGGGAACTACTTGCATTGCCACCCAGACTTTGGGGCTGCGGGCTTTCCTGGCCACTCTAGCCTCAAAAGCATCTTTTTTTCACTTTACCCCAGCACCGGCCTCCAATATGCCGAACGTCCTGTCCTGGCTCCCACAGCCAAGCTGGCAGCCAGAACAACTCTTGCTTTCTTTCAAGGTCTCTGGGAACTACTTGCATTGCCACCCAGACTTTGGGGCTGCGGGCTTTCCTGGCCACTCTAGCCTCACAAGCACCTTTTTTTCATATTTGCCAGCACCGGCCTCCAATATGCCGAACGTCCTGGCCTGGCTCACATACCCAAGGTGGCAGCCAGAACAACTCTTGCTTTCTTTCAAGGTCTCTGGGAACTACTTGCATTGCCACCCAGACTTTGGGGCTGCGGGCTTTCCTGGCCACTCTAGCCTCAAAAGCACCTGTTTTTCATATTTCCCAGCACCGGCCTCCAATACGCCGAACGTCCTGGCCTGGCTCCCACAGCCAAGCTGGCAGCCAGAACAACTCTTGCTTTCTTTCAAGGTCTCTGGGAACTACTTGCATTGCCACCCAGACTTTGGGGCTGCGGGCTTTCCTGGCCACTCTAGCCTCAAAAGCATCTTTTTTTCACTTTACCACAGCACCGGCCTCCAATATGCCGAACGTCCTGGCCTGGCTCCCACAGCCAAGGTGGCAGCCAGAACAACTCTTGCTTTCTTTCAAGGTCTCTGGGAACTACTTGCATTGCCACCCAGACTTTGGGGCTGCGGGCTTTCCTGGCCACTCTAGCCTCAAAAGCATCTTTTTTTCACTTTTCCCCAGCACCGGCGCCCAATATGCCAAACGTCCTGGCCTGGCTCCCACAGCCAACGTGGCAGCCAGAACAACTCTTGCTTTCTTTCAAGGTCTCTGGGAACTACTTGCATTGCCACCCAGACTTTGGGGCTGCGGGCTTTCCTGGCCACTCTAGCCTCAAAAGAACCTGTTTTTCACTTTACCCCAGCACCGGCCTCCAATATGCCGAACGTCCTGGCCTGGCTCCCACAGCCAAGCTGGCAGCCAGAACAACTCTTGCTTTCTTTCAAGGTCTCTGGGAACTACTTGCATTGCCACCCAGACTTTGGGGCTGCGGGCTTTCCTGGCCACTCTAGCCTCAAAAGCATCTTTTTTTCACTTTACCCCAGCACCGGCCTCCAATATGCCGAACATCCTGGCCTGGCTCCCACAGCCAAGGTGGCAGCCAGAACAACTCTTGCTTTCTTTCAAGGTCTCTGGGAACTACTTGCATTGCCACCCAGACTTTGGGGCTGCGGGCTTTCCTGGCCACTCTAGCCTCAAAAGCACCTTTTTTTCATATTTCCCAGCACCGGCCTCCAATATGCCGAACGTCCTGGCCTGGCTCCCATAGCCAAGGTGGCAGCCAGAACAACTCTTGCTTTCTTTCAAGGTCTCTGGGAACTACTTGCATTGCCACCCAGACTTTGGGGCTGCAGGCTTTCCTGGCCACTCTAGCCTCAAAAGCACCTGTTTTTCATATTTCCCAGCACCGGCCTCCAATACGCCGAACGTCCTGGCCTGGCTCCCACAGCCAAGGTGGCAGCCAGAACAACTCTTGCTTTCTTTCAAGGTCTCTGGGAACTACTTGCATTGCCACCCAGACTTTGGGGCTGCGGGCTTTCCTGGCCACTCTAGCCTCAAAAGCATCTTTTTTTCACTTTACCACAGCACCGGCCTCCAATATGCCGAACGTCCTGGCCTGGCTCCCACAGCCAAGGTGGCAGCCAGAACAACTCTTGCTTTCTTTCAAGGTCTCTGGGAACTACTTGCATTGCCACCCAGACTTTGGGGCTGCGGGCTTTCCTGGCCACTCTAGCCTCACAAGCACCTTTTTTTCATATTTGCCAGCACCGGCCTCCAATATGCCGAACGTCCTGGCCTGGCTCCCACAGCCAAGGTGGCAGCCAGAACAACTCTTGCTTTCTTTCAAGGTCTCTGGGAACTACTTGCATTGCCACCCAGACTTTGGGGTGCGGGCTTTCCTGGCCACTCTAGCCTCAAAAGCACCTGTTTTTCATATTTCCCAGCACCGGCCTCCAATACGCCGAACGTCCTGGCCTGGCTCCCACAGCCAAGCTGGCAGCCAGAACAACTCTTGCTTTCTTTCAAGGTCTCTGGGAACTACTTGCATTGCCACCCAGACTTTGGGGCTGCGGGCTTTCCTGGCCACTCTAGCCTCAAAAGCATCTTTTTTTCACTTTACCCCAGCACCGGCCTCCAATATGCCGAACGTCCTGGCCTGGCTCCCACAGCCAAGGTGGCAGCCAGAACAACTCTTGCTTTCTTTCAAGGTCTCTGGGAACTACTTGCATTGCCACCCAGACTTTGGGGCTGCGGGCTTTCCTGGCCACTCTAGCCTCAAAAGAACCTGTTTTTCACTTTTCCCTAGCACCGGCGCCCAATATGCCGAACGTCCTGTCCTAGCTCCTATAGCCAAGGTGGCAGCCAGAACAACTCTTGCTTTCTTTCAAGGTCTCTGGGAACTACTTGCATTGCCACCCAGACTTTGGGGCTGCGGGCTTTCCTGGCCACTCTAGCCTCAAAAGCATCTTTTTTTCACTTTTCCCCAGCACCGGCGCCCAATATGCCAAACGTCCTGGCCTGGCTCCCACAGCCAAGGTGGCAGCCAGAACAACTCTTGCTTTCTTTCAAGGTCTCTGGGAACTACTTGCATTGCCACCCAGACTTTGGGGCTGCGGGCTTTCCTGGCCACTCTAGCCTCAAAAGAACCTGTTTTTCACTTTACCCCAGCACCGGCCTCCAATATGCCGAACATCCTGGCCTGGCTCCCACAGCCAAGGTGGCAGCCAGAACAACTCTTGCTTTCTTTCAAGGTCTCTGGGAACTACTTGCATTGCCACCCAGACTTTGGGGCTGCGGGCTTTCCTGGCCACTCTAGCCTCAAAAGCACCTTTTTTTCATATTTCCCAGCACCGGCCTCCAATATGCCGAACGTCCTGGCCTGGCTCACATACCCAAGGTGGCAGCCAGAACAACTCTTGCTTTCTTTCAAGGTCTCTGGGAACTACTTGCATTGCCACCCAGACTTTGGGGCTGCGGGCTTTCCTGGCCACTCTAGCCTCAAAAGCACCTGTTTTTCATATTTCCCAGCACCGGCCTCCAATACGCCGAACGTCCTGGCCTGGCTCCCACAGCCAAGGTGGCAGCCAGAACAACTCTTGCTTTCTTTCAAGGTCTCTGGGAACTACTTGCATTGCCACCCAGACTTTGGGGCTGCGGGCTTTCCTGGCCACTCTAGCCTCAAAAGCATCTTTTTTTCACTTTACCACAGCACCGGCCTCCAATATGCCGAACGTCCTGGCCTGGCTCCCACAGCCAAGCTGGCAGCCAGAACAACTCTTGCTTTCTTTCAAGGTCTCTGGGAACTACTTGCATTGCCACCCAGACTTTGGGGCTGCGGGCTTTCCTGGCCACTCTAGCCTCAAAAGAACCTGTTTTTCACTTTTCCCCAGCACCGGCGCCTAATATGCCAAAAGTCCTGGCCTAGCTCCCACAGCCAACGTGACAGCCAGAACAACTCTTGCTTTCTTTCAAGGTCTCTGGGAACTACTTGCATTGCCACCCAGACTTTGGGGCTGCGGGCTTTCCTGGCCACTCTATCCTCAAAAGAACCTGTTTTTCACTTTTCCCTAGCACCGGCGCCCAATATGCCAAACGTCCTGTCCTAGCTCCTATAGCCAAGGTGGCAGCCAGAACAACTCTTGCTTTCTTTCAAGGTCTCTGGGAACTACTTGCATTGCCACCCAGACTTTGGGGCTGCGGGCTTTCCTGGCCACTCTAGCCTCAAAAGCATCTTTTTTTCACTTTACCTCACATCGGCCTCCAATATGCCGAACGTCCTGGCCTGGCTCCCACAGCCAAGGTGGCAGCCAGAACAACTCTTGCTTTCTTTCAAGGTCTCTGGGAACTACTTGCATTGCCACCCAGACTTTGGGGCTGCGGGCTTTCCTGGCCACTCTAGCCTCAAAAGCATCTTTTTTTCACTTTACCCCAGCACCGGCCTCCAATATGCCGAACGTCCTGGCCTGGCTCCCACAGCCAAGGTGGCAGCCAGAACAACTCTTGCTTTCTTTCAAGGTCTCTGGGAACTACTTGCATTGCCACCCAGACTTTGGGGCTGCGGGCTTTCCTGGCCACTCTAGCCTCAAAAGCATCTTTTTTTCACTTTACCCCAGCACCGGCCTCCAATATGCCGAACGTCCTGTCCTGGCTCCCACAGCCAAGGTGGCAGCCAGAACAACTCTTGCTTTCTTTCAAGGTCTCTGGGAACTACTTGCATTGCCACCCAGACTCTGGGGCTGCGGGCTTTCCTGGCCACTCTATCCTCAAAAGCACCTTTTTTTCATATTTCCCAGCACCGGCCTCCAATATGCCGAACGTCCTGGCCTGGGTCACATACCCAAGGTGGCAGCCAGAACAACTCTTGCTTTCTTTCAAGGTCTCTGGGAACTACTTGCATTGCCACCCAGACTTTGGGGCTGCGGGCTTTCCTGGCCACTCTAGCCTCAAAAGCACCTGTTTTTCATATTTCCCAGCACCGGCCTCCAATACGCCGAACGTCCTGGCCTGGCTCCCACAGCCAAGGTGGCAGCCAGAACAACTCTTGCTTTCTTTCAAGGTCTCTGGGAACTACTTGCATTGCCACCCAGACTTTGGGGCTGCGGGCTTTCCTGGCCACTCTAGCCTCAAAAGCATCTTTTTTTCACTTTACCCCAGCACCGGCCTCCAATATGCCGAACGTCCTGGCCTGGCTCCCACAGCCAAGGTGGCAGCCAGAACAACTCTTGCTTTCTTTCAAGGTCTCTGGGAACTACTTGCATTGCCACCCAGACTTTGGGGCTGCGGGCTTTCCTGGCCACTCTAGCCTCACAAGCATCTTTTTTTCACTTTTCCCTAGCACCGTCCTCCAATATGCCGAACGTCCTGGCCTGGCTCCCACAGCCAAGGTGGCAGCCAGAACAACTCTTGCTTTCTTTCAAGGTCTCTGGGAACTACTTGCATTGCCACCCAGACTTTGGGGCTGCGGGCTTTCCTGGCCACTCTAGCCTCAAAAGCACCTGTTTTTCATATTTCCCAGCACCGGCCTCCAATACGCCGAACGTCCTGGCCTGGCTCCCACAGCCAAGGTGGCAGCCAGAACAACTCTTGCTTTCTTTCAAGGTCTCTGGGAACTACTTGCATTGCCACCCAGACTTTGGGGCTGCGGGCTTTCCTGGCCACTCTAGCCTCAAAAGCATCTTTTTTTCACTTTACCACAGCACCGGCCTCCAATATACCGAACGTCCTGGCCTGGCTCCCACAGCCAAGCTGGCAGCCAGAACAACTCTTGCTTTCTTTCAAGGTCTCTGGGAACTACTTGCATTGCCACCCAGACTTTGGGGCTGCGGGCTTTCCTGGCCACTCTAGCCTCAAAAGAACCTGTTTTTCACTTTTCCCCAGCACCGGCGCCTAATATGCCAAAAGTCCTGGCCTGGCTCCCACAGCCAACGTGACAGCCAGAACAACTCTTGCTTTCTTTCAAGGTCTCTGGGAACTACTTGCATTGCCACCCAGACTTTGGGGCTGCGGGCTTTCCTGGCCACTCTATCCTCAAAAGAACCTGTTTTTCACTTTTCCCTAGCACCGTCCTCCAATATGCCGAACGTCCTGTCCTAGCTCCTATAGCCAAGGTGGCAGCCAGAACAACTCTTGCTTTCTTTCAAGGTCTCTGGGAACTACTTGCATTGCCACCCAGACTTTGGGGCTGCGGGCTTTCCTGGCCACTCTAGCCTCAAAAGCATCTTTTTTTCACTTTACCTCACATCGGCCTCCAATATGCCGAACGTCCTGGCCTGGCTCCCACAGCCAAGGTGGCAGCCAGAACAACTCTTGCTTTCTTTCAAGGTCTCTGGGAACTACTTGCATTGCCACCCAGACTTTGGGGCTGCGGGCTTTCCTGGCCACTCTAGCCTCAAAAGCATCTTTTTTTCACTTTACCCCAGCACCGGCCTCCAATATGCCGAACGTCCTGGCCTGGCTCCCACAGCCAAGGTGGCAGCCAGAACAACTCTTGCTTTCTTTCAAGGTCTCTGGGAACTACTTGCATTGCCACCCAGACTTTGGGGCTGCGGGCTTTCCTGGCCACTCTAGCCTCAAAAGCATCTTTTTTTCACTTTACCCCAGCACCGGCCTCCAATATGCCGAACGTCCTGTCCTGGCTCCCACAGCCAAGCTGGCAGCCAGAACAACTCTTGCTTTCTTTCAAGGTCTCTGGGAACTACTTGCATTGCCACCCAGACTCTGGGGCTGCGGGCTTTCCTGGCCACTCTAGCCTCAAAAGAACCTTTTTTTCATATTTCCCAGCACCGGCCTCCAATATGCCGAACGTCCTGGCCTGGCTCCCATAGCCAAGGTGGCAGCCAGAACAACTCTTGCTTTCTTTCAAGGTCTCTGGGAACTACTTGCATTGCCACCCAGACTTTGGGGCTGCGGGCTTTCCTGGCCACTCTAGCCTCAAAAGCACCTGTTTTTCATATTTCCCAGCACCGGCCTCCAATACGCCGAACGTCCTGGCCTGGCTCCCACAGCCAAGGTGGCAGCCAGAACAACTCTTGCTTTCTTTCAAGGTCTCTGGGAACTACTTGCATTGCCACCCAGACTTTGGGGCTGCGGGCTTTCCTGGCCACTCTAGCCTCAAAAGCATCTTTTTTTCACTTTACCACAGCACCGGCCTCCAATATGCCGAACGTCCTGGCCTGGCTCCCACAGCCAAGGTGGCAGCCAGAACAACTCTTGCTTTCTTTCAAGGTCTCTGGGAACTACTTGCATTGCCACCCAGACTTTGGGGCTGCGGGCTTTCCTGGCCACTCTAGCCTCAAAAGAACCTGTTTTTCACTTTTCCCTAGCACCGGCCTCCAATATGCCGAACGTCCTGGCCTGGCTCACACACCCAAGGTGGCAGCCAGAACAACTCTTGCTTTCTTTCAAGGTCTCTGGGAACTACTTGCATTGCCACCCAGACTTTGGGGCTGCGGGCTTTCCTGGCCACTCTAGCCTCAAAAGCACCTGTTTTTCATATTTCCCAGCACCGTCCTCCAATACGCCGAACGTCCTGGCCTGGCTCCCACAGCCAAGGTGGCAGCCAGAACAACTCTTGCTTTCTTTCAAGGTCTCTGGGAACTACTTGCATTGCCACCCAGACTTTGGGGCTGCGGGCTTTCCTGGCCACTCTAGCCTCAAAAGCATCTTTTTTTCACTTTACCACAGCACCGGCCTCCAATATGCCGAACGTCCTGGCCTGGCTCCCACAGCCAACGTGGCAGCCAGAACAACTCTTGCTTTCTTTCAAGGTCTCTGGGAACTACTTGCATTGCCACCCAGACTTTGGGGCTGCGGGCTTTCCTGGCCACTCTAGCCTCAAAAGCACCTGTTTTTCATATTTCCCAGCACCGGCCTCCAATACGCCGAACGTCCTGGCCTGGCTCCCACAGCCAAGGTGGCAGCCAGAACAACTCTTGCTTTCTTTCAAGGTCTCTGGGAACTACTTGCATTGCCACCCAGACTTTGGGGCTGCGGGCTTTCCTGGCCACTCTAGCCTCAAAAGCATCTTTTTTTCACTTTACCACAGCACCGGCCTCCAATATGCCGAACGTCCTGGCCTGGCTCCCACAGCCAAGCTGGCAGCCAGAACAACTCTTGCTTTCTTTCAAGGTCTCTGGGAACTACTTGCATTGCCACCCAGACTTTGGGGCTGCGGGCTTTCCTGGCCACTCTAGCCTCAAAAGAACCTGTTTTTCACTTTTCCCTAGCACCGTCCTCCAATATGCCGAACGTCCTGGCCTGGCTCCCACAGCCAAGGTGGCAGCCAGAACAACTCTTGCTTTCTTTCAAGGTCTCTGGGAACTACTTGCATTGCCACCCAGACTTTGGGGCTGCGGGCTTTCCTGGCCACTCTAGCCTCAAAAGAACCTGTTTTTCACTTTTCCCCAGCACCGGCGCCCAATATGCCAAACGTCCTGGCCTGGCTCCCACAGCCAAGGTGACAGCCAGAACAACTCTTGCTTTCTTTCAAGGTCTCTGGGAACTACTTGCATTGCCACCCAGACTTTGGGGCTGCGGGCTTTCCTGGCCACTCTAGCCTCAAAAGCATCTTTTTTTCACTTTACCCCAGCACCGGCCTCCAATATGCCGAACGTCCTGGCCTGGCTCCCACAGCCAACGTGGCAGCCAGAACAACTCTTGCTTTCTTTCAAGGTCTCTGGGAACTACTTGCATTGCCACCCAGACTTTGGGGCTGCGGGCTTTCCTGGCCACTCTAGCCTCAAAAGCGTCTTTTTTTCACTTTACCCCAGCACCGGCCTCCAATATGCCGAACGTCCTGGCCTGGCTCCCACAGCCAAGGTGGCAGCCAGAACAACTCTTGCTTTCTTTCAAGGTCTCTGGGAACTACTTGCATTGCCACCCAGACTTTGGGGCTGCGGGCTTTCCTGGCCACTCTAGCCTCAAAAGCACCTTTTTTTCATATTTCCCAGCACCGGCCTCCAATATGCCAAACGTCCTGGCCTGGCTCACATACCCAAGGTGGCAGCCAGAACAACTCTTGCTTTCTTTCAAGGTCTCTGGGAACTACTTGCATTGCCACCCAGACTTTGGGGCTGCGGGCTTTCCTGGCCACTCTAGCCTCAAAAGCACCTGTTTTTCATATTTCCCAGCACCGGCCTCCAATACGCCGAACGTCCTGGCCTGGCTCCCACACCCAAGGTGGCAGCCAGAACAACTCTTGCTTTCTTTCAAGGTCTCTGGGAACTACTTGCATTGCCACCCAGACTTTGGGGCTGCGGGCTTTCCTGGCCACTCTAGCCTCAAAAGCATCTTTTTTTCACTTTACCACAGCACCGGCCTCCAATATGCCGAACGTCCTGGCCTGGCTCCCACAGCCAAGCTGGCAGCCAGAACAACTCTTGCTTTCTTTCAAGGTCTCTGGGAACTACTTGCATTGCCACCCAGACTTTGGGGCTGCGGGCTTTCCTGGCCACTCTAGCCTCAAAAGAACCTGTTTTTCACTTTTCCCCAGCACCGGCGCCTAATATGCCAAAAGTCCTGGCCTGGCTCCCACAGCCAACGTGACAGCCAGAACAACTCTTGCTTTCTTTCAAGGTCTCTGGGAACTACTTGCATTGCCACCCAGACTTTGGGGCTGCGGGCTTTCCTGGCCACTCTAGCCTCAAAAGAACCTGTTTTTCACTTTTCCCTAGCACCGTCCTCCAATATGCCGAACGTCCTGTCCTAGCTCCTACAGCCAAGGTGGCAGCCAGAACAACTCTTGCTTTCTTTCAAGGTCTCTGGGAACTACTTGCATTGCCACCCAGACTTTGGGGCTGCGGGCTTTCCTGGCCACTCTAGCCTCAAAAGAACCTGTTTTTCAATTTTCCCCAGCAGCGGCGCCCAATATGCCAAACGTCCTGGCCTGGCTCCCACAGCCAAGGTGACAGCCAGAACAACTCTTGCTTTCTTTCAAGGTCTCTGGGAACTACTTGCATTGCCACCCAGACTTTGGGGCTGCGGGCTTTCCTGGCCACTCTAGCCTCAAAAGCATCTTTTTTTCACTTTACCCCAGCACCGGCCTCCAATATGCCGAACGTCCTGGCCTGGCTCCCACAGCCAAGGTGGCAGCCAGAACAACTCTTGCTTTCTTTCAAGGTCTCTGGGAACTACTTGCATTGCCACCCAGACTTTGGGGCTGCGGGCTTTCCTGGCCACTCTAGCCTCAAAAGCATCTTTTTTTCACTTTACCCCAGCACCGGCCTCCAATATGCCGAACGTCCTGGCCTGGCTCCCACAGCCAAGGTGGCAGCCAGAACAACTCTTGCTTTCTTTCAAGGTCTCTGGGAACTACTTGCATTGCCACCCAGACTTTGGGGCTGTGGGCTTTCCTGGCCACTCTAGCCTCAAAAGAACCTGTTTTTCACTTTACCACAGCACTGGCCTCCAATATGCCGAACGTCCTGGCCTGGCTCCCACAGCCAAGGTGGCAGCCAGAACAACTCTTGCTTTCTTTCAAGGTCTCTGGGAACTACTTGCATTGCCACCCAGACTTTGGGGCTGCGGGCTTTCCTGGCCACTCTAGCCTCAAAAGAACCTGTTTTTCACTTTTCCCCAGCACCGGCGCCTAATATGCCAAAAGTCCTGGCCTGGCTCCCACAGCCAACGTGACAGCCAGAACAACTCTTGCTTTCTTTCAAGGTCTCTGGGAACTACTTGCATTGCCACCCAGACTCTGGGGCTGCGGGCTTTCCTGGCCACTCTAGCCTCAAAAGAACCTGTTTTTCACTTTTCCCTAGCACCGGCCTCCAATATGCCGAACGTCCTGGCCTGGCTCACACACCCAAGGTGGCAGCCAGAACAACTCTTGCTTTCTTTCAAGGTCTCTGGGAACTACTTGCATTGCCACCCAGACTTTGGGGCTGCGGGCTTTCCTGGCCACTCTAGCCTCAAAAGCACCTGTTTTTCATATTTCCCAGCACCGTCCTCCAATACGCCGAACGTCCTGGCCTGGCTCCCACAGCCAAGGTGGCAGCCAGAACAACTCTTGCTTTCTTTCAAGGTCTCTGGGAACTACTTGCATTGCCACCCAGACTTTGGGGCTGCGGGCTTTCCTGGCCACTCTAGCCTCAAAAGCATCTTTTTTTCACTTTACCACAGCACCGGCCTCCAATATGCCGAACGTCCTGGCCTGGCTCCCACAGCCAAGCTGGCAGCCAGAACAACTCTTGCTTTCTTTCAAGGTCTCTGGGAACTACTTGCATTGCCACCCAGACTTTGGGGCTGCGGGCTTTCCTGGCCACTCTAGCCTCAAAAGCACCTGTTTTTCATATTTCCCAGCACCGGCCTCCAATACGCCGAACGTCCTGGCCTGGCTCCCACAGCCAAGGTGGCAGCCAGAACAACTCTTGCTTTCTTTCAAGGTCTCTGGGAACTACTTGCATTGCCACCCAGACTTTGGGGCTGCGGGCTTTCCTGGCCACTCTAGCCTCAAAAGAACCTGTTTTTCACTTTTCCCTAGCACCGGCCTCCAATATGCCGAACGTCCTGGCCTGGCTCCCACAGCCAAGCTGGCAGCCAGAACAACTCTTGCTTTCTTTCAAGGTCTCTGGGAACTACTTGCATTGCCACCCAGACTTTGGGGCTGCGGGCTTTCCTGGCCACTCTAGCCTCAAAAGCACCTGTTTTTCATATTTCCCAGCACCGGCCTCCAATACGCCGAACGTCCTGGCCTGGCTCCCACAGCCAAGGTGGCAGCCAGAACAACTCTTGCTTTCTTTCAAGGTCTCTGGGAACTACTTGCATTGCCACCCAGACTTTGGGGCTGCGGGCTTTCCTGGCCACTCTAGCCTCAAAAGCATCTTTTTTTCACTTTACCACAGCACCGGCCTCCAATATACCGAACGTCCTGGCCTGGCTCCCACAGCCAAGCTGGCAGCCAGAACAACTCTTGCTTTCTTTCAAGGTCTCTGGGAACTACTTGCATTGCCACCCAGACTTTGGGGCTGCGGGCTTTCCTGGCCACTCTAGCCTCAAAAGAACCTGTTTTTCACTTTTCCCCAGCACCGGCGCCTAATATGCCAAAAGTCCTGGCCTGGCTCCCACAGCCAACGTGACAGCCAGAACAACTCTTGCTTTCTTTCAAGGTCTCTGGGAACTACTTGCATTGCCACCCAGACTTTGGGGCTGCGGGCTTTCCTGGCCACTCTATCCTCAAAAGAACCTGTTTTTCACTTTTCCCTAGCACCGTCCTCCAATATGCCGAACGTCCTGTCCTAGCTCCTATAGCCAAGGTGGCAGCCAGAACAACTCTTGCTTTCTTTCAAGGTCTCTGGGAACTACTTGCATTGCCACCCAGACTTTGGGGCTGCGGGCTTTCCTGGCCACTCTAGCCTCAAAAGCACCTTTTTTTCACTTTTCCCCAGCACCGGCCTCCAATATGCCGAACGTCCTGGCCTGGCTCCCACAGCCAAGGTGGCAGCCAGAACAACTCTTGCTTTCTTTCAAGGTCTCTGGGAACTACTTGCATTGCCACCCAGACTTTGGGGCTGCGGGCTTTCCTGGCCACTCTAGCCTCAAAAGCATCTTTTTTTCACTTTACCCCAGCACCGGCCTCCAATATGCCGAACGTCCTGGCCTGGCTCCCACAGCCAAGGTGGCAGCCAGAACAACTCTTGCTTTCTTTCAAGGTCTCTGGGAACTACTTGCATTGCCACCCAGACTTTGGGGCTGCGGGCTTTCCTGGCCACTCTAGCCTCAAAAGCATCTTTTTTTCACTTTACCCCAGCACCGGCCTCCAATATGCCGAACGTCCTGTCCTGGCTCCCACAGCCAAGCTGGCAGCCAGAACAACTCTTGCTTTCTTTCAAGGTCTCTGGGAACTACTTGCATTGCCACCCAGACTCTGGGGCTGCGGGCTTTCCTGGCCACTCTAGCCTCAAAAGAACCTTTTTTTCATATTTCCCAGCACCGGCCTCCAATATGCCGAACGTCCTGGCCTGGCTCCCATAGCCAAGGTGGCAGCCAGAACAACTCTTGCTTTCTTTCAAGGTCTCTGGGAACTACTTGCATTGCCACCCAGACTTTGGGGCTGCGGGCTTTCCTGGCCACTCTAGCCTCAAAAGCACCTGTTTTTCATATTTCCCAGCACCGGCCTCCAATACGCCGAACGTCCTGGCCTGGCTCCCACAGCCAAGGTGGCAGCCAGAACAACTCTTGCTTTCTTTCAAGGTCTCTGGGAACTACTTGCATTGCCACCCAGACTTTGGGGCTGCGGGCTTTCCTGGCCACTCTAGCCTCAAAAGCATCTTTTTTTCACTTTACCACAGCACCGGCCTCCAATATGCCGAACGTCCTGGCCTGGCTCCCACAGCCAAGGTGGCAGCCAGAACAACTCTTGCTTTCTTTCAAGGTCTCTGGGAACTACTTGCATTGCCACCCAGACTTTGGGGCTGCGGGCTTTCCTGGCCACTCTAGCCTCAAAAGAACCTGTTTTTCACTTTTCCCTAGCACCGTCCTCCAATATGCCGAACGTCCTGGCCTGGCTCCCACACCCAAGGTGGCAGCCAGAACAACTCTTGCTTTCTTTCAAGGTCTCTGGGAACTACTTGCATTGCCACACAGACTTTGGGGCTGCGGGCTTTCCTGGCCACTCTAGCCTCAAAAGCATCTTTTTTTCACTTTACCACAGCACCGGCCTCCAATATGCCGAACGTCCTGGCCTGGCTCCCACAGCCAAGGTGGCAGCCAGAACAACTCTTGCTTTCTTTCAAGGTCTCTGGGAACTACTTGCATTGCCACCCAGACTCTGGGGCTGCGGGCTTTCCTGGCCACTCTATCCTCAAAAGAACCTTTTTTTCATATTTCCCAGCACCGGCCTCCAATATGCCGAACGTCCTGGCCTGGCTCCCATAGCCAAGGTGGCAGCCAGAACAACTCTTGCTTTCTTTCAAGGTCTCTGGGAACTACTTGCATTGCCACCCAGACTTTGGGGCTGCGGGCTTTCCTGGCCACTCTAGCCTCAAAAGCACCTGTTTTTCATATTTCCCAGCACCGGCCTCCAATACGCCGAACGTCCTGGCCTGGCTCCCACAGCCAAGGTGGCAGCCAGAACAACTCTTGCTTTCTTTCAAGGTCTCTGGGAACTACTTGCATTGCCACCCAGACTTTGGGGCTGCGGGCTTTCCTGGCCACTCTAGCCTCAAAAGCATCTTTTTTTCACTTTACCACAGCACCGGCCTCCAATATGCCGAACGTCCTGGCCTGGCTCCCACAGCCAAGGTGGCAGCCAGAACAACTCTTGCTTTCTTTCAAGGTCTCTGGGAACTACTTGCATTGCCACCCAGACTTTGGGGCTGCGGGCTTTCCTGGCCACTCTAGCCTCAAAAGAACCTGTTTTTCACTTTTCCCTAGCACCGTCCTCCAATATGCCGAACGTCCTGGCCTGGCTCCCACACCCAAGGTGGCAGCCAGAACAACTCTTGCTTTCTTTCAAGGTCTCTGGGAACTACTTGCATTGCCACACAGACTTTGGGGCTGCGGGCTTTCCTGGCCACTCTAGCCTCAAAAGAACCTGTTTTTCACTTTTCCCCAGCACCGGCGCCCAATATGCCAAACGTCCTGGCCTGGCTCCCACAGCCAAGGTGACAGCCAGAACAACTCTTGCTTTCTTTCAAGGTCTCTGGGAACTACTTGCATTGCCACCCAGACTTTGGGGCTGCGGGCTTTCCTGGCCACTCTAGCCTCAAAAGCATCTTTTTTTCACTTTACCCCAGCACCGGCCTCCAATATGCCGAACGTCCTGGCCTGGCTCCCACAGCCAACGTGGCAGCCAGAACAACTCTTGCTTTCTTTCAAGGTCTCTGGGAACTACTTGCATTGCCACCCAGACTTTGGGGCTGCGGGCTTTCCTGGCCACTCTAGCCTCAAAAGCGTCTTTTTTTCACTTTACCCCAGCACCGGCCTCCAATATGCCGAACGTCCTGGCCTGGCTCCCACACCCAAGGTGGCAGCCAGAACAACTCTTGCTTTCTTTCAAGGTCTCTGGGAACTACTTGCATTGCCACCCAGACTTTGGGGCTGCGGGCTTTCCTGGCCACTCTAGCCTCAAAAGCACCTTTTTTTCATATTTCCCAGCACCGGCCTCCAATATGCCAAACGTCCTGGCCTGGCTCACATACCCAAGGTGGCAGCCAGAACAACTCTTGCTTTCTTTCAAGGTCTCTGGGAACTACTTGCATTGCCACCCAGACTTTGGGGCTGCGGGCTTTCCTGGCCACTCTAGCCTCAAAAGCACCTGTTTTTCATATTTCCCAGCACCGGCCTCCAATACGCCGAACGTCCTGGCCTGGCTCCCACACCCAAGGTGGCAGCCAGAACAACTCTTGCTTTCTTTCAAGGTCTCTGGGAACTACTTGCATTGCCACCCAGACTCTGGGGCTGCGGGCTTTCCTGGCCACTCTAGCCTCAAAAGCACCTGTTTTTCATATTTCCCAGCACCGGCCTCCAATACGCCGAACGTCCTGGCCTGGCTCCCACAGCCAAGGTGGCAGCCAGAACAACTCTTGCTTTCTTTCAAGGTCTCTGGGAACTACTTGCATTGCCACCCAGACTTTGGGGCTGCGGGCTTTCCTGGCCACTCTAGCCTCAAAAGCATCTTTTTTTCACTTTACCACAGCACCGGCCTCCAATATGCCGAACGTCCTGGCCTGGCTCCCACAGCCAAGCTGGCAGCCAGAACAACTCTTGCTTTCTTTCAAGGTCTCTGGGAACTACTTGCATTGCCACCCAGACTTTGGGGCTGCGGGCTTTCCTGGCCACTCTAGCCTCAAAAGAACCTGTTTTTCACTTTTCCCCAGCACCGGCGCCTAATATGCCAAAAGTCCTGGCCTGGCTCCCACAGCCAACGTGACAGCCAGAACAACTCTTGCTTTCTTTCAAGGTCTCTGGGAACTACTTGCATTGCCACCCAGACTTTGGGGCTGCGGGCTTTCCTGGCCACTCTAGCCTCAAAAGAACCTGTTTTTCACTTTTCCCTAGCACCGTCCTCCAATATGCCGAACGTCCTGTCCTAGCTCCTACAGCCAAGGTGGCAGCCAGAACAACTCTTGCTTTCTTTCAAGGTCTCTGGGAACTACTTGCATTGCCACCCAGACTTTGGGGCTGCGGGCTTTCCTGGCCACTCTAGCCTCAAAAGCACCTGTTTTTCACTTTTCCCCAGCACCGGCGCCCAATATGCCAAACGTCCTGGCCTGGCTCCCACAGCCAAGGTGACAGCCAGAACAACTCTTGCTTTCTTTCAAGGTCTCTGGGAACTACTTGCATTGCCACCCAGACTTTGGGGCTGCGGGCTTTCCTGGCCACTCTAGCCTCAAAAGCATCTTTTTTTCACTTTACCCCAGCACCGGCCTCCAATATGCCGAACGTCCTGGCCTGGCTCCCACAGCCAAGGTGGCAGCCAGAACAACTCTTGCTTTCTTTCAAGGTCTCTGGGAACTACTTGCATTGCCACCCAGACTTTGGGGCTGCGGGCTTTCCTGGCCACTCTAGCCTCAAAAGCATCTTTTTTTCACTTTACCACAGCACCGGCCTCCAATATGCCGAACGTCCTGGCCTGGCTCCCACAGCCAAGCTGGCAGCCAGAACAACTCTTGCTTTCTTTCAAGGTCTCTGGGAACTACTTGCATTGCCACCCAGACTTTGGGGCTGCGGGCTTTCCTGGCCACTCTAGCGTCAAAAGAACCTGTTTTTCACTTTTCCCCAGCACCGGCGCCTAATATGCCAAAAGTCCTGGCCTGGCTCCCACAGCCAACGTGACAGCCAGAACAACTCTTGCTTTCTTTCAAGGTCTCTGGGAACTACTTGCATTGCCACCCAGACTCTGGGGCTGCGGGCTTTCCTGGCCACTCTAGCCTCAAAAGAACCTGTTTTTCACTTTTCCCTAGCACCGGCCTCCAATATGCCGAACGTCCTGGCCTGGCTCACACACCCAAGGTGGCAGCCAGAACAACTCTTGCTTTCTTTCAAGGTCTCTGGGAACTACTTGCATTGCCACCCAGACTTTGGGGCTGCGGGCTTTCCTGGCCACTCTAGCCTCAAAAGCACCTGTTTTTCATATTTCCCAGCACCGGCCTCCAATACGCCGAACGTCCTGGCCTGGCTCCCACAGCCAAGGTGGCAGCCAGAACAACTCTTGCTTTCTTTCAAGGTCTCTGGGAACTACTTGCATTGCCACCCAGACTTTGGGGCTGCGGGCTTTCCTGGCCACTCTAGCCTCAAAAGCATCTTTTTTTCACTTTACCACAGCACCGGCCTCCAATATGCCGAACGTCCTGGCCTGGCTCCCACAGCCAAGCTGGCAGCCAGAACAACTCTTGCTTTCTTTCAAGGTCTCTGGGAACTACTTGCATTGCCACCCAGACTTTGGGGCTGCGGGCTTTCCTGGCCACTCTAGCCTCAAAAGAACCTGTTTTTCACTTTTCCCCAGCACCGGCGCCTAATATGCCAAAAGTCCTGGCCTGGCTCCCACAGCCAAGCTGGCAGCCAGAACAACTCTTGCTTTCTTTCAAGGTCTCTGGGAACTACTTGCATTGCCACCCAGACTTTGGGGCTGCGGGCTTTCCTGGCCACTCTATCCTCAAAAGAACCTGTTTTTCACTTTTCCCTAGCACCGTCCTCCAATATGCCGAACGTCCTGTCCTAGCTCCTACAGCCAAGGTGGCAGCCAGAACAACTCTTGCTTTCTTTCAAGGTCTCTGGGAACTACTTGCATTGCCACCCAGACTTTGGGGCTGCGGGCTTTCCTGGCCACTCTAGCCTCAAAAGAACCTGTTTTTCACTTTTCCCCAGCACCGGCGCCCAATATGCCAAACGTCCTGGCCTGGCTCCCACAGCCAAGGTGACAGCCAGAACAACTCTTGCTTTCTTTCAAGGTCTCTGGGAACTACTTGCATTGCCACCCAGACTTTGGGGCTGCGGGCTTTCCTGGCCACTCTAGCCTCAAAAGCATCTTTTTTTCACTTTACCCCAGCACCGGCCTCCAATATGCCGAACGTCCTGGCCTGGCTCCCACAGCCAAGGTGGCAGCCAGAACAACTCTTGCTTTCTTTCAAGGTCTCTGGGAACTACTTGCATTGCCACCCAGACTTTGGGGCTGCGGGCTTTCCTGGCCACTCTAGCCTCAAAAGCATCTTTTTTTCACTTTACCCCAGCACCGGCCTCCAATATGCCGAACGTCCTGGCCTGGCTCCCACAGCCAAGCTGGCAGCCAGAACAACTCTTGCTTTCTTTCAAGGTCTCTGGGAACTACTTGCATTGCCACCCAGACTTTGGGGCTGCGGGCTTTCCTGGCCACTCTAGCCTCAAAAGCACCTGTTTTTCATATTTCCCAGCACCGGCCTCCAATATGCCAAACGTCCTGGCCTGGCTCACATACCCAAGGTGGCAGCCAGAACAACTCTTGCTTTCTTTCAAGGTCTCTGGGAACTACTTGCATTGCCACCCAGACTTTGGGGCTGCGGGCTTTCCTGGCCACTCTAGCCTCAAAAGCACCTGTTTTTCATATTTCCCAGCACCGGCCTCCAATACGCCGAACGTCCTGGCCTGGCTCCCACACCCAAGGTGGCAGCCAGAACAACTCTTGCTTTCTTTCAAGGTCTCTGGGAACTACTTGCATTGCCACCCAGACTCTGGGGCTGCGGGCTTTCCTGGCCACTCTAGCCTCAAAAGAACCTGTTTTTCACTTTTCCCTAGCACCGGCCTCCAATATGCCGAACGTCCTGGCCTGGCTCACACACCCAAGGTGGCAGCCAGAACAACTCTTGCTTTCTTTCAAGGTCTCTGGGAACTACTTGCATTGCCACCCAGACTTTGGGGCTGCGGGCTTTCCTGGCCACTCTAGCCTCAAAAGCACCTGTTTTTCATATTTCCCAGCACCGGCCTCCAATACGCCGAACGTCCTGGCCTGGCTCCCACAGCCAAGGTGGCAGCCAGAACAACTCTTGCTTTCTTTCAAGGTCTCTGGGAACTACTTGCATTGCCACACAGACTTTGGGGCTGCGGGCTTTCCTGGCCACTCTAGCCTCAAAAGCATCTTTTTTTCACTTTACCACAGCACCGGCCTCCAATATGCCGAACGTCCTGGCCTGGCTCCCACAGCCAAGGTGGCAGCCAGAACAACTCTTGCTTTCTTTCAAGGTCTCTGGGAACTACTTGCATTGCCACCCAGACTTTGGGGCTGCGGGCTTTCCTGGCCACTCTAGCCTCAAAAGAACCTGTTTTTCACTTTTCCCTAGCACCGGCGCCTAATATGCCAAAAGTCCTGGCCTGGCTCCCACAGCCAACGTGACAGCCAGAACAACTCTTGCTTTCTTTCAAGGTCTCTGGGAACTACTTGCATTGCCACCCAGACTTTGGGGCTGCGGGCTTTCCTGGCCACTCTATCCTCAAAAGAACCTGTTTTTCACTTTTCCCTAGCACCGTCCTCCAATATGCCGAACGTCCTGTCCTAGCTCCTACAGCCAAGGTGGCAGCCAGAACAACTCTTGCTTTCTTTCAAGGTCTCTGGGAACTACTTGCATTGCCACCCAGACTTTGGGGCTGCGGGCTTTCCTGGCCACTCTAGCCTCAAAAGAACCTGTTTTTCACTTTTCCCCAGCACCGGCGCCCAATATGCCAAACGTCCTGGCCTGGCTCCCACAGCCAAGGTGACAGCCAGAACAACTCTTGCTTTCTTTCAAGGTCTCTGGGAACTACTTGCATTGCCACCCAGACTTTGGGGCTGCGGGCTTTCCTGGCCACTCTAGCCTCAAAAGCACCTTTTTTTCACTTTACCCCAGCACCGGCCTCCAATATGCCGAACGTCCTGGCCTGGCTCCCACAGCCAAGGTGGCAGCCAGAACAACTCTTGCTTTCTTTCAAGGTCTCTGGGAACTACTTGCATTGCCACCCAGACTTTGGGGCTGCGGGCTTTCCTGGCCACTCTATCCTCAAAAGCATCTTTTTTTCACTTTACCCCAGCACCGGCCTCCAATATGCCGAACGTCCTGGCCTGGCTCCCACAGCCAAGGTGGCAGCCA
This sequence comes from Numenius arquata, assembly GCF_964106895.1. Classification (NCBI taxonomy): domain Eukaryota; kingdom Metazoa; phylum Chordata; class Aves; order Charadriiformes; family Scolopacidae; genus Numenius; species Numenius arquata. The sequence goes on from NW_027414508.1 coordinate 24,139, forward strand.
GAACAACTCTTGCTTTCTTTCAAGGTCTCTGGGAACTACTTGCATTGCCACCCAGACTTTGGGGCTGCGGGCTTTCCTGGCCACTCTATCCTCAAAAGCACCTTTTTTTCATATTTCCCAGCACCGGCCTCCAATACGCCGAACGTCCTGGCCTGGCTCCCACACCCAAGGTGGCAGCCAGAACAACTCTTGCTTTCTTTCAAGGTCTCTGGGAACTACTTGCATTGCCACCCAGACTCTGGGGCTGCGGGCTTTCCTGGCCACTCTAGCCTCAAAAGAACCTGTTTTTCACTTTTCCCTAGCACCGGCCTCCAATATGCCGAACGTCCTGGCCTGGCTCACACACCCAAGGTGGCAGCCAGAACAACTCTTGCTTTCTTTCAAGGTCTCTGGGAACTACTTGCATTGCCACCCAGACTTTGGGGCTGCGGGCTTTCCTGGCCACTCTAGCCTCAAAAGCACCTGTTTTTCATATTTCCCAGCACCGTCCTCCAATACGCCGAACGTCCTGGCCTGGCTCCCACAGCCAAGGTGGCAGCCAGAACAACTCTTGCTTTCTTTCAAGGTCTCTGGGAACTACTTGCATTGCCACCCAGACTTTGGGGCTGCGGGCTTTCCTGGCCACTCTAGCCTCAAAAGCATCTTTTTTTCACTTTACCCCAGCACCGGCCTCCAATATGCCGAACGTCCTGGCCTGGCTCCCACAGCCAAGGTGGCAGCCAGAACAACTCTTGCTTTCTTTCAAGGTCTCTGGGAACTACTTGCATTGCCACCCAGACTTTGGGGCTGCGGGCTTTCCTGGCCACTCTAACCTCAAAAGAACCTGTTTTTCACTTTTCCCCAGCACCGGCGCCTAATATGCCAAAAGTCCTGGCCTGGCTCCCACAGCCAACGTGACAGCCAGAACAACTCTTGCTTTCTTTCAAGGTCTCTGGGAACTACTTGCATTGCCACCCAGACTTTGGGGCTGCGGGCTTTCCTGGCCACTCTATCCTCAAAAGAACCTGTTTTTCACTTTTCCCTAGCACCGTCCTCCAATATGCCGAACGTCCTGTCCTAGCTCCTATAGCCAAGGTGGCAGCCAGAACAACTCTTGCTTTCTTTCAAGGTCTCTGGGAACTACTTGCATTGCCACCCAGACTTTGGGGCTGCGGGCTTTCCTGGCCACTCTAGCCTCAAAAGCATCTTTTTTTCACTTTACCACAGCACCGGCCTCCAATATGCCGAACGTCCTGGCCTGGCTCCCACAGCCAAGGTGGCAGCCAGAACAACTCTTGCTTTCTTTCAAGGTCTCTGGGAACTACTTGCATTGCCACCCAGACTTTGGGGCTGCGGGCTTTCCTGGCCACTCTATCCTCAAAAGAACCTGTTTTTCACTTTTCCCTAGCACCGTCCTCCAATATGCCGAACGTCCTGTCCTAGCTCCTATAGCCAAGGTGGCAGCCAGAACAACTCTTGCTTTCTTTCAAGGTCTCTGGGAACTACTTGCATTGCCACCCAGACTTTGGGGCTGCGGGCTTTCCTGGCCACTCTAGCCTCAAAAGCACCTGTTTTTCACTTTTCCCCAGCACCGGCCTCCAATATGCCAAACGTCCTGGCCTGGCTCCCACAGCCAAGGTGACAGCCAGAACAACTCTTGCTTTCTTTCAAGGTCTCTGGGAACTACTTGCATTGCCACCCAGACTTTGGGGCTGCGGGCTTTCCTGGCCACTCTAGCCTCAAAAGCATCTTTTTTTCACTTTACCCCAGCACCGGCCTCCAATATGCCGAACGTCCTGGCCTGGCTCCCACAGCCAAGGTGGCAGCCAGAACAACTCTTGCTTTCTTTCAAGGTCTCTGGGAACTACTTGCATTGCCACCCAGACTTTGGGGCTGCGGGCTTTCCTGGCCACTCTAGCCTCAAAAGCATCTTTTTTTCACTTTACCTCACATCGGCCTCCAATATGCCGAACGTCCTGGCCTGGCTCCCACAGCCAAGGTGGCAGCCAGAACAACTCTTGCTTTCTTTCAAGGTCTCTGGGAACTACTTGCATTGCCACCCAGACTTTGGGGCTGCGGGCTTTCCTGGCCACTCTAGCCTCAAAAGCATCTTTTTTTCACTTTACCCCAGCACCGGCCTCCAATATGCCGAACGTCCTGGCCTGGCTCCCACAGCCAAGGTGGCAGCCAGAACAACTCTTGCTTTCTTTCAAGGTCTCTGGGAACTACTTGCATTGCCACCCAGACTTTGGGGTTGCGGGCTTTCCTGGCCACTCTAGCCTCAAAAGCACCTGTTTTTCATATTTCCCAGCACCGGCCTCCAATACGCCGAACGTCCTGGCCTGGCTCCCACAGCCAATGTGGCAGCCAGAACAACTCTTGCTTTCTTTCAAGGTCTCTGGGAACTACTTGCATTGCCACCCAGACTTTGGGGCTGTGGGCTTTCCTGGCCACTCTAGCCTCAAAAGCATCTTTTTTTCACTTTACCACAGCACCGGCCTCCAATATGCCGAACGTCCTGGCCTGGCTCCCACAGCCAAGCTGGCAGCCAGAACAACTCTTGCTTTCTTTCAAGGTCTCTGGGAACTACTTGCATTGCCACCCAGACTTTGGGGCTGCGGGCTTTCCTGGCCACTCTAGCCTCAAAAGAACCTGTTTTTCACTTTTCCCCAGCACCGGCGCCTAATATGCCAAAAGTCCTGGCCTGGCTCCCACAGCCAACGTGACAGCCAGAACAACTCTTGCTTTCTTTCAAGGTCTCTGGGAACTACTTGCATTGCCACCCAGACTTTGGGGCTGCGGGCTTTCCTGGCCACTCTAGCCTCAAAAGAACCTGTTTTTCACTTTTACCTAGCACCGTCCTCCAATATGCCGAACGTCCTGTCCTAGCTCCTATAGCCAAGGTGGCAGCCAGAACAACTCTTGCTTTCTTTCAAGGTCTCTGGGAACTACTTGCATTGCCACCCAGACTTTGGGGCTGCGGGCTTTCCTGGCCACTCTAGCCTCAAAAGCATCTTTTTTTCACTTTACCACAGCACCGGCCTCCAATATGCCGAACGTCCTGGCCTGGCTCCCACAGCCAAGGTGGCAGCCAGAACAACTCTTGCTTTCTTTCAAGGTCTCTGGGAACTACTTGCATTGCCACCCAGACTTTGGGGCTGCGGGCTTTCCTGGCCACTCTAGCCTCAAAAGCATCTTTTTTTCACTTTACCCCAGCACCGGCCTCCAATATGCCGAACGTCCTGGCCTGGCTCCCACAGCCAAGCTGGCAGCCAGAACAACTCTTGCTTTCTTTCAAGGTCTCTGGGAACTACTTGCATTGCCACCCAGACTTTGGGGCTGCGGGCTTTCCTGGCCACTCTATCCTCAAAAGAACCTGTTTTTCACTTTTCCCTAGCACCGTCCTCCAATATGCCGAACGTCCTGTCCTAGCTCCTATAGCCAAGGTGGCAGCCAGAACAACTCTTGCTTTCTTTCAAGGTCTCTGGGAACTACTTGCATTGCCACCCAGACTTTGGGGCTGCGGGCTTTCCTGGCCACTCTAGCCTCAAAAGCATCTTTTTTTCACTTTACCACAGCACCGGCCTCCAATATGCCGAACGTCCTGGCCTGGCTCCCACAGCCAAGGTGGCAGCCAGAACAACTCTTGCTTTCTTTCAAGGTCTCTGGGAACTACTTGCATTGCCACCCAGACTTTGGGGCTGCGGGCTTTCCTGGCCACTCTAGCCTCAAAAGAACCTGTTTTTCACTTTTCCCTAGCACCGGCGCCTAATATGCCAAAAGTCCTGGCCTGGCTCCCACAGCCAACGTGACAGCCAGAACAACTCTTGCTTTCTTTCAAGGTCTCTGGGAACTACTTGCATTGCCACCCAGACTTTGGGGCTGCGGGCTTTCCTGGCCACTCTATCCTCAAAAGAACCTGTTTTTCACTTTTCCCTAGCACCGTCCTCCAATATGCCGAACGTCCTGTCCTAGCTCCTACAGCCAAGGTGGCAGCCAGAACAACTCTTGCTTTCTTTCAAGGTCTCTGGGAACTACTTGCATTGCCACCCAGACTTTGGGGCTGCGGGCTTTCCTGGCCACTCTAGCCTCAAAAGAACCTGTTTTTCACTTTTCCCCAGCACCGGCGCCCTATATGCCAAACGTCCTGGCCTGGCTCCCACAGCCAAGGTGACAGCCAGAACAACTCTTGCTTTCTTTCAAGGTCTCTGGGAACTACTTGCATTGCCACCCAGACTTTGGGGCTGCGGGCTTTCCTGGCCACTCTAGCCTCAAAAGCACCTTTTTTTCACTTTACCCCAGCACCGGCCTCCAATATGCCGAACGTCCTGGCCTGGCTCCCACAGCCAAGGTGGCAGCCAGAACAACTCTTGCTTTCTTTCAAGGTCTCTGGGAACTACTTGCATTGCCACCCAGACTTTGGGGCTGCGGGCTTTCCTGGCCACTCTATCCTCAAAAGCACCTTTTTTTCATATTTCCCAGCACCGGCCTCCAATATGCCAAACGTCCTGGCCTGGCTCACATACCCAAGGTGGCAGCCAGAACAACTCTTGCTTTCTTTCAAGGTCTCTGGGAACTACTTGCATTGCCACCCAGACTTTGGGGCTGCGGGCTTTCCTGGCCACTCTAGCCTCAAAAGCACCTGTTTTTCATATTTCCCAGCACCGGCCTCCAATACGCCGAACGTCCTGGCCTGGCTCCCACACCCAAGGTGGCAGCCAGAACAACTCTTGCTTTCTTTCAAGGTCTCTGGGAACTACTTGCATTGCCACCCAGACTTTGGGGCTGCGGGCTTTCCTGGCCACTCTAGCCTCAAAAGAACCTGTTTTTCACTTTTCCCTAGCACCGGCGCCCAATATGCCAAAAGTCCTGGCCTGGCTCCCACAGCCAACGTGACAGCCAGAACAACTCTTGCTTTCTTTCAAGGTCTCTGGGAACTACTTGCATTGCCACCCAGACTTTGGGGCTGCGGGCTTTCCTGGCCACTCTATCCTCAAAAGAACCTGTTTTTCACTTTTCCCTAGCACCGTCCTCCAATATGCCGAACGTCCTGTCCTAGCTCCTATAGCCAAGGTGGCAGCCAGAACAACTCTTGCTTTCTTTCAAGGTCTCTGGGAACTACTTGCATTGCCACCCAGACTTTGGGGCTGCGGGCTTTCCTGGCCACTCTAGCCTCAAAAGAACCTGTTTTTCACTTTTCCCCAGCACCGGCGCCCTATATGCCAAACGTCCTGGCCTGGCTCCCACAGCCAAGGTGACAGCCAGAACAACTCTTGCTTTCTTTCAAGGTCTCTGGGAACTACTTGCATTGCCACCCAGACTTTGGGGCTGCGGGCTTTCCTGGCCACTCTAGCCTCAAAAGCACCTTTTTTTCACTTTACCCCAGCACCGGCCTCCAATATGCCGAACGTCCTGGCCTGGCTCCCACAGCCAAGGTGGCAGCCAGAACAACTCTTGCTTTCTTTCAAGGTCTCTGGGAACTACTTGCATTGCCACCCAGACTTTGGGGCTGCGGGCTTTCCTGGCCACTCTATCCTCAAAAGCACCTTTTTTTCATATTTCCCAGCACCGGCCTCCAATATGCCAAACGTCCTGGCCTGGCTCACATACCCAAGGTGGCAGCCAGAACAACTCTTGCTTTCTTTCAAGGTCTCTGGGAACTACTTGCATTGCCACCCAGACTTTGGGGCTGCGGGCTTTCCTGGCCACTCTAGCCTCAAAAGCACCTGTTTTTCATATTTCCCAGCACCGGCCTCCAATACGCCGAACGTCCTGGCCTGGCTCCCACACCCAAGGTGGCAGCCAGAACAACTCTTGCTTTCTTTCAAGGTCTCTGGGAACTACTTGCATTGCCACCCAGACTCTGGGGCTGCGGGCTTTCCTGGCCACTCTAGCCTCAAAAGAACCTGTTTTTCACTTTTCCCTAGCACCGGCCTCCAATATGCCGAACGTCCTGGCCTGGCTCACACACCCAAGGTGGCAGCCAGAACAACTCTTGCTTTCTTTCAAGGTCTCTGGGAACTACTTGCATTGCCACCCAGACTTTGGGGCTGCGGGCTTTCCTGGCCACTCTAGCCTCAAAAGCACCTGTTTTTCATATTTCCCAGCACCGTCCTCCAATACGCCGAACGTCCTGGCCTGGCTCCCACAGCCAAGGTGGCAGCCAGAACAACTCTTGCTTTCTTTCAAGGTCTCTGGGAACTACTTGCATTGCCACCCAGACTTTGGGGCTGCGGGCTTTCCTGGCCACTCTAGCCTCAAAAGCATCTTTTTTTCACTTTACCCCAGCACCGGCCTCCAATATGCCGAACGTCCTGGCCTGGCTCCCACAGCCAAGGTGGCAGCCAGAACAACTCTTGCTTTCTTTCAAGGTCTCTGGGAACTACTTGCATTGCCACCCAGACTTTGGGGCTGCGGGCTTTCCTGGCCACTCTAACCTCAAAAGAACCTGTTTTTCACTTTTCCCCAGCACCGGCGCCTAATATGCCAAAAGTCCTGGCCTGGCTCCCACAGCCAACGTGACAGCCAGAACAACTCTTGCTTTCTTTCAAGGTCTCTGGGAACTACTTGCATTGCCACCCAGACTTTGGGGCTGCGGGCTTTCCTGGCCACTCTAGCCTCAAAAGAACCTGTTTTTCACTTTTCCCTAGCACCGTCCTCCAATATGCCGAACGTCCTGTCCTAGCTCCTATAGCCAAGGTGGCAGCCAGAACAACTCTTGCTTTCTTTCAAGGTCTCTGGGAACTACTTGCATTGCCACCCAGACTTTGGGGCTGCGGGCTTTCCTGGCCACTCTAGCCTCAAAAGCATCTTTTTTTCACTTTACCACAGCACCGGCCTCCAATATGCCGAACGTCCTGGCCTGGCTCCCACAGCCAAGGTGGCAGCCAGAACAACTCTTGCTTTCTTTCAAGGTCTCTGGGAACTACTTGCATTGCCACCCAGACTTTGGGGCTGCGGGCTTTCCTGGCCACTCTATCCTCAAAAGAACCTGTTTTTCACTTTTCCCTAGCACCGTCCTCCAATATGCCGAACGTCCTGTCCTAGCTCCTATAGCCAAGGTGGCAGCCAGAACAACTCTTGCTTTCTTTCAAGGTCTCTGGGAACTACTTGCATTGCCACCCAGACTTTGGGGCTGCGGGCTTTCCTGGCCACTCTAGCCTCAAAAGCACCTGTTTTTCACTTTTCCCCAGCACCGGCGCCCAATATGCCAAACGTCCTGGCCTGGCTCCCACAGCCAAGGTGACAGCCAGAACAACTCTTGCTTTCTTTCAAGGTCTCTGGGAACTACTTGCATTGCCACCCAGACTTTGGGGCTGCGGGCTTTCCTGGCCACTCTAGCCTCAAAAGCATCTTTTTTTCACTTTACCCCAGCACCGGCCTCCAATATGCCGAACGTCCTGGCCTGGCTCCCACAGCCAAGGTGGCAGCCAGAACAACTCTTGCTTTCTTTCAAGGTCTCTGGGAACTACTTGCATTGCCACCCAGACTTTGGGGCTGCGGGCTTTCCTGGCCACTCTAGCCTCAAAAGCATCTTTTTTTCACTTTACCTCACATCGGCCTCCAATATGCCGAACGTCCTGGCCTGGCTCCCACAGCCAAGGTGGCAGCCAGAACAACTCTTGCTTTCTTTCAAGGTCTCTGGGAACTACTTGCATTGCCACCCAGACTTTGGGGCTGCGGGCTTTCCTGGCCACTCTAGCCTCAAAAGCATCTTTTTTTCACTTTACCCCAGCACCGGCCTCCAATATGCCGAACGTCCTGGCCTGGCTCCCACAGCCAAGGTGGCAGCCAGAACAACTCTTGCTTTCTTTCAAGGTCTCTGGGAACTACTTGCATTGCCACCCAGACTTTGGGGTTGCGGGCTTTCCTGGCCACTCTAGCCTCAAAAGCACCTGTTTTTCATATTTCCCAGCACCGGCCTCCAATACGCCGAACGTCCTGGCCTGGCTCCCACAGCCAATGTGGCAGCCAGAACAACTCTTGCTTTCTTTCAAGGTCTCTGGGAACTACTTGCATTGCCACCCAGACTTTGGGGCTGTGGGCTTTCCTGGCCACTCTAGCCTCAAAAGCATCTTTTTTTCACTTTACCACAGCACCGGCCTCCAATATGCCGAACGTCCTGGCCTGGCTCCCACAGCCAAGCTGGCAGCCAGAACAACTCTTGCTTTCTTTCAAGGTCTCTGGGAACTACTTGCATTGCCACCCAGACTTTGGGGCTGCGGGCTTTCCTGGCCACTCTAGCCTCAAAAGAACCTGTTTTTCACTTTTCCCCAGCACCGGCGCCTAATATGCCAAAAGTCCTGGCCTGGCTCCCACAGCCAACGTGACAGCCAGAACAACTCTTGCTTTCTTTCAAGGTCTCTGGGAACTACTTGCATTGCCACCCAGACTTTGGGGCTGCGGGCTTTCCTGGCCACTCTAGCCTCAAAAGAACCTGTTTTTCACTTTTACCTAGCACCGTCCTCCAATATGCCGAACGTCCTGTCCTAGCTCCTATAGCCAAGGTGGCAGCCAGAACAACTCTTGCTTTCTTTCAAGGTCTCTGGGAACTACTTGCATTGCCACCCAGACTTTGGGGCTGCGGGCTTTCCTGGCCACTCTAGCCTCAAAAGCATCTTTTTTTCACTTTACCACAGCACCGGCCTCCAATATGCCGAACGTCCTGGCCTGGCTCCCACAGCCAAGGTGGCAGCCAGAACAACTCTTGCTTTCTTTCAAGGTCTCTGGGAACTACTTGCATTGCCACCCAGACTTTGGGGCTGCGGGCTTTCCTGGCCACTCTAGCCTCAAAAGCATCTTTTTTTCACTTTACCCCAGCACCGGCCTCCAATATGCCGAACGTCCTGGCCTGGCTCCCACAGCCAAGCTGGCAGCCAGAACAACTCTTGCTTTCTTTCAAGGTCTCTGGGAACTACTTGCATTGCCACCCAGACTTTGGGGCTGCGGGCTTTCCTGGCCACTCTAGCCTCAAAAGAACCTGTTTTTCACTTTTCCCCAGCACCGGCGCCTAATATGCCAAAAGTCCTGGCCTGGCTCCCACAGCCAACGTGACAGCCAGAACAACTCTTGCTTTCTTTCAAGGTCTCTGGGAACTACTTGCATTGCCACCCAGACTTTGGGGCTGCGGGCTTTCCTGGCCACTCTATCCTCAAAAGAACCTGTTTTTCACTTTTCCCTAGCACCGTCCTCCAATATGCCGAACGTCCTGTCCTAGCTCCTATAGCCAAGGTGGCAGCCAGAACAACTCTTGCTTTCTTTCAAGGTCTCTGGGAACTACTTGCATTGCCACCCAGACTTTGGGGCTGCGGGCTTTCCTGGCCACTCTATCCTCAAAAGCATCTTTTTTTCACTTTACCACAGCACCGGCCTCCAATATGCCGAACGTCCTGGCCTGGCTCCCACAGCCAAGGTGGCAGCCAGAACAACTCTTGCTTTCTTTCAAGGTCTCTGGGAACTACTTGCATTGCCACCCAGACTTTGGGGCTGCGGGCTTTCCTGGCCACTCTAGCCTCAAAAGCATCTTTTTTTCACTTTACCCCAGCACCGGCCTCCAATATGCCGAACGTCCTGGCCTGGCTCCCACAGCCAAGGTGGCAGCCAGAACAACTCTTGCTTTCTTTCAAGGTCTCTGGGAACTACTTGCATTGCCACCCAGACTTTGGGGCTGCGGGCTTTCCTGGCCACTCTAGCCTCAAAAGCACCTTTTTTTCACTTTACCCCAGCACCGGCCTCCAATATGCCGAACGTCCTGGCCTGGCTCCCACAGCCAAGGTGGCAGCCAGAACAACTCTTGCTTTCTTTCAAGGTCTCTGGGAACTACTTGCATTGCCACCCAGACTTTGGGGCTGCGGGCTTTCCTGGCCACTCTAGCCTCACAAGCACCTTTTTTTCATATTTCCCAGCACCGGTCTCCAATACGCCGAACGTCCTGGCCTGGCTCCCACAGCCAAGGTGGCAGCCAGAACAACTCTTGCTTTCTTTCAAGGTCTCTGGGAACTACTTGCATTGCCACCCAGACTTTGGGGCTGCGGGCTTTCCTGGCCACTCTAGCCTCAAAAGAACCTGTTTTTCACTTTTCCCTAGCACCGTCCTCCAATATGCCGAACGTCCTGTCCTAGCTCCTATAGCCAAGGTGGCAGCCAGAACAACTCTTGCTTTCTTTCAAGGTCTCTGGGAACTACTTGCATTGCCACCCAGACTTTGGGGCTGCGGGCTTTCCTGGCCACTCTAGCCTCACAAGCACCTTTTTTTCACTTTACCCCAGCACCGGCCTCCAATACGCCGAACGTCCTGGCCTGGCTCCCACAGCCAAGGTGGCAGCCAGAACAACTCTTGCTTTCTTTCAAGGTCTCTGGGAACTACTTGCATTGCCACCCAGACTTTGGGGCTGCGGGCTTTCCTGGCCACTCTAGCCTCAAAAGCACCTGTTTTTCATATTTCCCAGCACCGGCCTCCAATACGCCGAACGTCCTGGCCTGGCTCCCACAGCCAAGGTGGCAGCCAGAACAACTCTTGCTTTCTTTCAAGGTCTCTGGGAACTACTTGCATTGCCACACAGACTTTGGGGCTGCGGGCTTTCCTGGCCACTCTAGCCTCAAAAGCATCTTTTTTTCACTTTACCTCACACCGGCCTCCAATATGCCGAACGTCCTGGCCTGGCTCCCACAGCCAAGGTGGCAGCCAGAACAACTCTTGCTTTCTTTCAAGGTCTCTGGGAACTACTTGCATTGCCACCCAGACTTTGGGGCTGCGGGCTTTCCTGGCCACTCTATCCTCAAAAGAACCTGTTTTTCACTTTTCCCTAGCACCGTCCTCCAATATGCCGAACGTCCTGTCCTAGCTCCTATAGCCAAGGTGGCAGCCAGAACAACTCTTGCTTTCTTTCACGGTCTCTGGGAACTACTTGCATTGCCACCCAGACTTTGGGGCTGCGGGCTTTCCTGGCCACTCTAGCCTCAAAAGCATCTTTTTTTCACTTTACCACAGCACCGGCCTCCAATATGCCGAACATCCTGGCCTGGCTCCCACAGCCAAGCTGGCAGCCAGAACAACTCTTGCTTTCTTTCAAGGTCTCTGGGAACTACTTGCATTGCCACCCAGACTTTGGGGCTGCGGGCTTTCCTGGCCACTCTAGCCTCAAAAGCATCTTTTTTTCACTTTACCCCAGCACCGGCCTCCAATATGCCGAACGTCCTGGCCTGGCTCCCACAGCCAAGGTGGCAGCCAGAACAACTCTTGCTTTCTTTCAAGGTCTCTGGGAACTACTTGCATTGCCACCCAGACTTTGGGGCTGCGGGCTTTCCTGGCCACTCTAGCCTCAAAAGCATCTTTTTTTCACTTTACCCCAGCACCGGCCTCCAATATGCCGAACGTCCTGGCCTGGCTCCCACAGCCAAGGTGGCAGCCAGAACAACTCTTGCTTTCTTTCAAGGTCTCTGGGAACTACTTGCATTGCCACACAGACTTTGGGGCTGCGGGCTTTCCTGGCCACTCTAGCCTCAAAAGCACCTGTTTTTCATATTTCCCAGCACCGGCCTCCAATACGCCGAACGTCCTGGCCTGGCTCCCACAGCCAAGGTGGCAGCCAGAACAACTCTTGCTTTCTTTCAAGGTCTCTGGGAACTACTTGCATTGCCACCCAGACTTTGGGGCTGCGGGCTTTCCTGGCCACTCTAGCCTCACAAGCACCTTTTTTTCATATTTCCCAGCACCGGCCTCCAATACGCCGAACGTCCTGGCCTGGCTCCCACAGCCAAGGTGGCAGCCAGAACAACTCTTGCTTTCTTTCACGGTCTCTGGGAACTACTTGCATTGCCACCCAGACTTTGGGGCTGCGGGCTTTCCTGGCCACTCTATCCTCAAAAGAACCTGTTTTTCACTTTTCCCTAGCACCGTCCTCCAATATGCCGAACGTCCTGTCCTAGCTCCTATAGCCAAGGTGGCAGCCAGAACAACTCTTGCTTTCTTTCAAGGTCTCTGGGAACTACTTGCATTGCCACCCAGACTTTGGGGCTGCGGGCTTTCCTGGCCACTCTAGCCTCAAAAGCATCTTTTTTTCACTTTACCTCACACCGGCCTCCAATATGCCGAACGTCCTGGCCTGGCTCCCACAGCCAAGGTGGCAGCCAGAACAACTCTTGCTTTCTTTCAAGGTCTCTGGGAACTACTTGCATTGCCACCCAGACTTTGGGGCTGCGGGCTTTCCTGGCCACTCTAGCCTCAAAAGCATCTTTTTTTCACTTTACCCCAGCACCGGCCTCCAATATGCCGAACGTCCTGGCCTGGCTCCCACACCCAAGGTGGCAGCCAGAACAACTCTTGCTTTCTTTCAAGGTCTCTGGGAACTACTTGCATTGCCACCGAGACTTTGGGGCTGCGGGCTTTCCTGGCCACTCTAGCCTCACAAGCACCTTTTTTTCATATTTCCCAGCACCGGTCTCCAATACGCCGAACGTCCTGGCCTGGCTCCCACAGCCAAGGTGGCAGCCAGAACAACTCTTGCTTTCTTTCAAGGTCTCTGGGAACTACTTGCATTGCCACCCAGACTTTGGGGCTGCGGGCTTTCCTGGCCACTCTAGCCTCAAAAGAACCTGTTTTTCACTTTTCCCTAGCACCGGCCTCCAATATGCCGAACGTCCTGTCCTAGCTCCTATAGCCAAGGTGGCAGCCAGAACAACTCTTGCTTTCTTTCAAGGTCTCTGGGAACTACTTGCATTGCCACCCAGACTTTGGGGCTGCGGGCTTTCCTGGCCACTCTAGCCTCACAAGCACCTTTTTTTCACTTTACCCCAGCACCGGCCTCCAATACGCCGAACGTCCTGGCCTGGCTCCCACAGCCAAGGTGGCAGCCAGAACAACTCTTGCTTTCTTTCAAGGTCTCTGGGAACTACTTGCATTGCCACCCAGACTTTGGGGCTGCGGGCTTTCCTGGCCACTCTAGCCTCAAAAGCACCTTTTTTTCATATTTCCCAGCACCGGCCTCCAATACGCCGAACGTCCTGGCCTGGCTCCCACAGCCAAGGTGGCAGCCAGAACAACTCTTGCTTTCTTTCAAGGTCTCTGGGAACTACTTGCATTGCCACACAGACTTTGGGGCTGCGGGCTTTCCTGGCCACTCTAGCCTCAAAAGAACCTGTTTTTCACTTTTCCCCAGCACCGGCCTCCAATATGCCGAACGTCCTGGCCTGGCTCCCACAGCCAAGGTGGCAGCCAGAACAACTCTTGCTTTCTTTCAAGGTCTCTGGGAACTACTTGCATTGCCACCCAGACTTTGGGGCTGCGGGCTTTCCTGGCCACTCTAGCCTCAAAAGCATCTTTTTTTCACTTTACCCCAGCACCGGCCTCCAATATGCCGAACGTCCTGGCCTGGCTCCCACAGCCAAGGTGGCAGCCAGAACAACTCTTGCTTTCTTTCAAGGTCTCTGGGAACTACTTGCATTGCCACCCAGACTTTGGGGCTGCGGGCTTTCCTGGCCACTCTAGCCTCAAAAGCATCTTTTTTTCACTTTACCCCAGCACCGGCCTCCAATATGCCGAACGTCCTGGCCTGGCTCCCACAGCCAAGGTGGCAGCCAGAACAACTCTTGCTTTCTTTCAAGGTCTCTGGGAACTACTTGCATTGCCACCCAGACTTTGGGGCTGCGGGCTTTCCTGGCCACTCTAGCCTCAAAAGCACCTGTTTTTCATATTTCCCAGCACCGGCCTCCAATACGCCGAACGTCCTGGCCTGGCTCCCACAGCCAAGCTGGCAGCCAGAACAACTCTTGCTTTCTTTCAAGGTCTCTGGGAACTACTTGCATTGCCACCCAGACTTTGGGGCTGCGGGCTTTCCTGGCCACTCTAGCCTCAAAAGAACCTGTTTTTCACTTTTCCCTAGCACCGTCCTCCAATATGCCGAACGTCCTGTCCTAGCTCCCACAGCCAAGGTGGCAGCCAGAACAACTCTTGCTTTCTTTCAAGGTCTCTGGGAACTACTTGCATTGCCACCCAGACTTTGGGGCTGCGGGCTTTCCTGGCCACTCTAGCCTCAAAAGAACCTGTTTTTCACTTTACCTCACACCGGCCTCCAATATGCCGAACGTCCTGGCCTGGCTCCCACAGCCAAGGTGGCAGCCAGAACAACTCTTGCTTTCTTTCAAGGTCTCTGGGAACTACTTGCATTGCCACCCAGACTTTGGGGCTGCGGGCTTTCCTGGCCACTCTAGCCTCAAAAGCATCTTTTTTTCACTTTACCCCAGCACCGGCCTCCAATATGCCGAACGTCCTGGCCTGGCTCCCACAGCCAAGGTGGCAGCCAGAACAACTCTTGCTTTCTTTCAAGGTCTCTGGGAACTACTTGCATTGCCACCCAGACTTTGGGGCTGCGGGCTTTCCTGGCCACTCTAGCCTCACAAGCACCTTTTTTACATATTTCCCAGCACCGGTCTCCAATACGCCGAACGTCCTGGCCTGGCTCCCACAGCCAAGGTGGCAGCCAGAACAACTCTTGCTTTCTTTCAAGGTCTCTGGGAACTACTTGCATTGCCACCCAGACTTTGGGGCTGCGGGCTTTCCTGGCCACTCTAGCCTCAAAAGAACCTGTTTTTCACTTTTCCCTAGCACCGTCCTCCAATATGCCGAACGTCCTGTCCTAGCTCCTATAGCCAAGGTGGCAGCCAGAACAACTCTTGCTTTCTTTCAAGGTCTCTGGGAACTACTTGCATTGCCACCCAGACTTTGGGGCTGCGGGCTTTCCTGGCCACTCTAGCCTCACAAGCACCTTTTTTTCACTTTACCCCAGCACCGGCCTCCAATACGCCGAACGTCCTGGCCTGGCTCCCACAGCCAAGGTGGCAGCCAGAACAACTCTTGCTTTCTTTCAAGGTCTCTGGGAACTACTTGCATTGCCACCCAGACTTTGGGGCTGCGGGCTTTCCTGGCCACTCTAGCCTCAAAAGCACCTTTTTTTCATATTTCCCAGCACCGGCCTCCAATACGCCGAACGTCCTGGCCTGGCTCCCACAGCCAAGGTGGCAGCCAGAACAACTCTTGCTTTCTTTCAAGGTCTCTGGGAACTACTTGCATTGCCACCCAGACTTTGGGGCTGCGGGCTTTCCTGGCCACTCTAGCCTCAAAAGCATCTTTTTTTCACTTTACCCCAGCACCGGCCTCCAATATGCCGAACGTCCTGGCCTGGCTCCCACAGCCAAGGTGGCAGCCAGAACAACTCTTGCTTTCTTTCAAGGTCTCTGGGAACTACTTGCATTGCCACCCAGACTTTGGGGCTGCGGGCTTTCCTGGCCACTCTATCCTCAAAAGCACCTTTTTTTCATATTTCCCAGCACCGGCCTCCAATATGCCGAACGTCCTGGCCTGGCTCCCACAGCCAAGGTGGCACCCAGAACAACTCTTGCTTTCTTTCAAGGTCTCTGGGAACTACTTGCATTGCCACCCAGACTTTGGGGCTGCGGGCTTTCCTGGCCACTCTAGCCTCACAAGCACCTTTTTTTCATATTTCCCAGCACCGGCCTCCAATACGCCGAACGTCCTGGCCTGGCTCCCACAGCCAAGGTGGCACCCAGAACAACTCTTGCTTTCTTTCACGGTCTCTGGGAACTACTTGCATTGCCACCCAGACTTTGGGGCTGCGGGCTTTCCTGGCCACTCTAGCCTCAAAAGAACCTGTTTTTCACTTTTCCCTAGCACCGTCCTCCAATATGCCGAACGTCCTGTCCTAGCTCCTATAGCCAAGGTGGCAGCCAGAACAACTCTTGCTTTCTTTCAAGGTCTCTGGGAACTACTTGCATTGCCACCCAGACTTTGGGGCTGCGGGCTTTCCTGGCCACTCTAGCCTCAAAAGCATCTTTTTTTCACTTTACCTCACACCGGCCTCCAATATGCCGAACGTCCTGGCCTGGCTCCCACACCCAAGGTGGCAGCCAGAACAACTCTTGCTTTCTTTCAAGGTCTCTGGGAACTACTTGCATTGCCACCCAGACTTTGGGGCTGCGGGCTTTCCTGGCCACTCTAGCCTCAAAAGCATCTTTTTTTCACTTTACCCCAGCACCGGCCTCCAATATGCCGAACGTCCTGGCCTGGCTCCCACACCCAAGGTGGCAGCCAGAACAACTCTTGCTTTCTTTCAAGGTCTCTGGGAACTACTTGCATTGCCACCCAGACTTTGGGGCTGCGGGCTTTCCTGGCCACTCTAGCCTCACAAGCACCTTTTTTTCATATTTCCCAGCACCGGTCTCCAATACGCCGAACGTCCTGGCCTGGCTCCCACAGCCAAGGTGGCAGCCAGAACAACTCTTGCTTTCTTTCAAGGTCTCTGGGAACTACTTGCATTGCCACCCAGACTTTGGGGCTGCGGGCTTTCCTGGCCACTCTATCCTCAAAAGAACCTGTTTTTCACTTTTCCCTAGCACCGTCCTCCAATATGCCGAACGTCCTGTCCTAGCTCCTATAGCCAAGGTGGCAGCCAGAACAACTCTTGCTTTCTTTCAAGGTCTCTGGGAACTACTTGCATTGCCACCCAGACTTTGGGGCTGCGGGCTTTCCTGGCCACTCTAGCCTCACAAGCACCTTTTTTTCACTTTACCCCAGCACCGGCCTCCAATACGCCGAACGTCCTGGCCTGGCTCCCACAGCCAAGGTGGCAGCCAGAACAACTCTTGCTTTCTTTCAAGGTCTCTGGGAACTACTTGCATTGCCACCCAGACTTTGGGGCTGCGGGCTTTCCTGGCCACTCTAGCCTCAAAAGCACCTTTTTTTCATATTTCCCAGCACCGGCCTCCAATACGCCGAACGTCCTGGCCTGGCTCCCACAGCCAAGGTGGCAGCCAGAACAACTCTTGCTTTCTTTCAAGGTCTCTGGGAACTACTTGCATTGCCACACAGACTTTGGGGCTGCGGGCTTTCCTGGCCACTCTAGCCTCAAAAGAACCTGTTTTTCACTTTTCCCCAGCACCGGCCTCCAATATGCCGAACGTCCTGGCCTGGCTCCCACAGCCAAGGTGGCAGCCAGAACAACTCTTGCTTTCTTTCAAGGTCTCTGGGAACTACTTGCATTGCCACCCAGACTTTGGGGCTGCGGGCTTTCCTGGCCACTCTAGCCTCAAAAGCATCTTTTTTTCACTTTACCCCAGCACCGGCCTCCAATATGCCGAACGTCCTGGCCTGGCTCCCACAGCCAAGGTGGCAGCCAGAACAACTCTTGCTTTCTTTCAAGGTCTCTGGGAACTACTTGCATTGCCACCCAGACTTTGGGGCTGCGGGCTTTCCTGGCCACTCTAGCCTCAAAAGCATCTTTTTTTCACTTTACCCCAGCACCGGCCTCCAATATGCCGAACGTCCTGGCCTGGCTCCCACAGCCAAGGTGGCAGCCAGAACAACTCTTGCTTTCTTTCAAGGTCTCTGGGAACTACTTGCATTGCCACACAGACTTTGGGGCTGCGGGCTTTCCTGGCCACTCTAGCCTCAAAAGCACCTGTTTTTCATATTTCCCAGCACCGGCCTCCAATACGCCGAACGTCCTGGCCTGGCTCCCACAGCCAAGGTGGCAGCCAGAACAACTCTTGCTTTCTTTCAAGGTCTCTGGGAACTACTTGCATTGCCACCCAGACTTTGGGGCTGCGGGCTTTCCTGGCCACTCTAGCCTCACAAGCACCTTTTTTTCATATTTCCCAGCACCGGCCTCCAATACGCCGAACGTCCTGGCCTGGCTCCCACAGCCAAGGTGGCAGCCAGAACAACTCTTGCTTTCTTTCACGGTCTCTGGGAACTACTTGCATTGCCACCCAGACTTTGGGGCTGCGGGCTTTCCTGGCCACTCTATCCTCAAAAGAACCTGTTTTTCACTTTTCCCTAGCACCGTCCTCCAATATGCCGAACGTCCTGTCCTAGCTCCTATAGCCAAGGTGGCAGCCAGAACAACTCTTGCTTTCTTTCAAGGTCTCTGGGAACTACTTGCATTGCCACCCAGACTTTGGGGCTGCGGGCTTTCCTGGCCACTCTAGCCTCAAAAGAACCTGTTTTTCACTTTACCTCACACCGGCCTCCAATATGCCGAACGTCCTGGCCTGGCTCCCACAGCCAAGGTGGCAGCCAGAACAACTCTTGCTTTCTTTCAAGGTCTCTGGGAACTACTTGCATTGCCACCCAGACTTTGGGGCTGCGGGCTTTCCTGGCCACTCTAGCCTCAAAAGCATCTTTTTTTCACTTTACCCCAGCACCGGCCTCCAATATGCCGAACGTCCTGGCCTGGCTCCCACACCCAAGGTGGCAGCCAGAACAACTCTTGCTTTCTTTCAAGGTCTCTGGGAACTACTTGCATTGCCACCCAGACTTTGGGGCTGCGGGCTTTCCTGGCCACTCTAGCCTCAAAAGCATCTTTTTTTCACTTTACCCCAGCACCGGCCTCCAATATGCCGAACGTCCTGGCCTGGCTCCCACAGCCAAGGTGGCAGCCAGAACAACTCTTGCTTTCTTTCAAGGTCTCTGGGAACTACTTGCATTGCCACCCAGACTTTGGGGCTGCGGGCTTTCCTGGCCACTCTAGCCTCACAAGCACCTTTTTTACATATTTCCCAGCACCGGTCTCCAATACGCCGAACGTCCTGGCCTGGCTCCCACAGCCAAGGTGGCAGCCAGAACAACTCTTGCTTTCTTTCAAGGTCTCTGGGAACTACTTGCATTGCCACCCAGACTTTGGGGCTGCGGGCTTTCCTGGCCACTCTAGCCTCAAAAGAACCTGTTTTTCACTTTTCCCTAGCACCGTCCTCCAATATGCCGAACGTCCTGTCCTAGCTCCTATAGCCAAGGTGGCAGCCAGAACAACTCTTGCTTTCTTTCAAGGTCTCTGGGAACTACTTGCATTGCCACCCAGACTTTGGGGCTGCGGGCTTTCCTGGCCACTCTAGCCTCACAAGCACCTTTTTTTCACTTTACCCCAGCACCGGCCTCCAATACGCCGAACGTCCTGGCCTGGCTCCCACAGCCAAGGTGGCAGCCAGAACAACTCTTGCTTTCTTTCAAGGTCTCTGGGAACTACTTGCATTGCCACCCAGACTTTGGGGCTGCGGGCTTTCCTGGCCACTCTAGCCTCAAAAGCACCTTTTTTTCATATTTCCCAGCACCGGCCTCCAATACGCCGAACGTCCTGGCCTGGCTCCCACAGCCAAGGTGGCAGCCAGAACAACTCTTGCTTTCTTTCAAGGTCTCTGGGAACTACTTGCATTGCCACACAGACTTTGGGGCTGCGGGCTTTCCTGGCCACTCTAGCCTCAAAAGAACCTGTTTTTCACTTTTCCCCAGCACCGGCCTCCAATATGCCGAACGTCCTGGCCTGGCTCCCACAGCCAAGGTGGCAGCCAGAACAACTCTTGCTTTCTTTCAAGGTCTCTGGGAACTACTTGCATTGCCACCCAGACTTTGGGGCTGCGGGCTTTCCTGGCCACTCTAGCCTCAAAAGCATCTTTTTTTCACTTTACCCCAGCACCGGCCTCCAATATGCCGAACGTCCTGGCCTGGCTCCCACAGCCAAGGTGGCAGCCAGAACAACTCTTGC
This sequence comes from Numenius arquata, assembly GCF_964106895.1. NCBI lineage: Eukaryota > Metazoa > Chordata > Aves > Charadriiformes > Scolopacidae > Numenius > Numenius arquata. The sequence continues at coordinate 43,667 of NW_027414508.1, forward strand.
TTTCTTTCAAGGTCTCTGGGAACTACTTGCATTGCCACCCAGACTTTGGGGCTGCGGGCTTTCCTGGCCACTCTAGCCTCAAAAGCATCTTTTTTTCACTTTACCCCAGCACCGGCCTCCAATATGCCGAACGTCCTGGCCTGGCTCCCACAGCCAAGGTGGCAGCCAGAACAACTCTTGCTTTCTTTCAAGGTCTCTGGGAACTACTTGCATTGCCACCCAGACTTTGGGGCTGCGGGCTTTCCTGGCCACTCTAGCCTCAAAAGCACCTGTTTTTCATATTTCCCAGCACCGGCCTCCAATACGCCGAACGTCCTGGCCTGGCTCCCACAGCCAAGGTGGCAGCCAGAACAACTCTTGCTTTCTTTCAAGGTCTCTGGGAACTACTTGCATTGCCACCCAGACTTTGGGGCTGCGGGCTTTCCTGGCCACTCTAGCCTCACAAGCACCTTTTTTTCATATTTCCCAGCACCGGCCTCCAATACGCCGAACGTCCTGGCCTGGCTCCCACAGCCAAGGTGGCAGCCAGAACAACTCTTGCTTTCTTTCACGGTCTCTGGGAACTACTTGCATTGCCACCCAGACTTTGGGGCTGCGGGCTTTCCTGGCCACTCTATCCTCAAAAGAACCTGTTTTTCACTTTTCCCTAGCACCGTCCTCCAATATGCCGAACGTCCTGTCCTAGCTCCTATAGCCAAGGTGGCAGCCAGAACAACTCTTGCTTTCTTTCAAGGTCTCTGGGAACTACTTGCATTGCCACCCAGACTTTGGGGCTGCGGGCTTTCCTGGCCACTCTAGCCTCAAAAGAACCTGTTTTTCACTTTACCTCACACCGGCCTCCAATATGCCGAACGTCCTGGCCTGGCTCCCACAGCCAAGGTGGCAGCCAGAACAACTCTTGCTTTCTTTCAAGGTCTCTGGGAACTACTTGCATTGCCACCCAGACTTTGGGGCTGCGGGCTTTCCTGGCCACTCTAGCCTCAAAAGCATCTTTTTTTCACTTTACCCCAGCACCGGCCTCCAATATGCCGAACGTCCTGGCCTGGCTCCCACACCCAAGGTGGCAGCCAGAACAACTCTTGCTTTCTTTCAAGGTCTCTGGGAACTACTTGCATTGCCACCCAGACTTTGGGGCTGCGGGCTTTCCTGGCCACTCTAGCCTCAAAAGCACCTTTTTTTCATATTTCCCAGCACCGGTCTCCAATACGCCGAACGTCCTGGCCTGGCTCCCACAGCCAAGGTGGCAGCCAGAACAACTCTTGCTTTCTTTCAAGGTCTCTGGGAACTACTTGCATTGCCACCCAGACTTTGGGGCTGCGGGCTTTCCTGGCCACTCTATCCTCAAAAGAACCTGTTTTTCACTTTTCCCTAGCACCGTCCTCCAATATGCCGAACGTCCTGTCCTAGCTCCTATAGCCAAGGTGGCAGCCAGAACAACTCTTGCTTTCTTTCAAGGTCTCTGGGAACTACTTGCATTGCCACCCAGACTTTGGGGCTGCGGGCTTTCCTGGCCACTCTAGCCTCACAAGCACCTTTTTTTCACTTTACCCCAGCACCGGCCTCCAATACGCCGAACGTCCTGGCCTGGCTCCCACAGCCAAGGTGGCAGCCAGAACAACTCTTGCTTTCTTTCAAGGTCTCTGGGAACTACTTGCATTGCCACCCAGACTTTGGGGCTGCGGGCTTTCCTGGCCACTCTAGCCTCAAAAGCACCTTTTTTTCATATTTCCCAGCACCGGCCTCCAATACGCCGAACGTCCTGGCCTGGCTCCCACAGCCAAGGTGGCAGCCAGAACAACTCTTGCTTTCTTTCAAGGTCTCTGGGAACTACTTGCATTGCCACCCAGACTTTGGGGCTGCGGGCTTTCCTGGCCACTCTAGCCTCAAAAGCATCTTTTTTTCACTTTACCCCAGCACCGGCCTCCAATATGCCGAACGTCCTGGCCTGGCTCCCACAGCCAAGCTGGCAGCCAGAACAACTCTTGCTTTCTTTCAAGGTCTCTGGGAACTACTTGCATTGCCACCCAGACTTTGGGGCTGCGTGCTTTCCTGGCCACTCTAGCCTCAAAAGCATCTTTTTTTCACTTTTCCCCAGCACCGGCCTCCAATATGCCGAACGTCCTGGCCTGGCTCCCACAGCCAAGGTGGCAGCCAGAACAACTCTTGCTTTCTTTCAAGGTCTCTGGGAACTACTTGCATTGCCACCCAGACTTTGGGGCTGCGGGCTTTCCTGGCCACTCTAGCCTCAAAAGCACCTGTTTTTCATATTTCCCAGCACCGGCCTCCAATACGCCGAACGTCCTGGCCTGGCTCCCACAGCCAAGCTGGCAGCCAGAACAACTCTTGCTTTCTTTCAAGGTCTCTGGGAACTACTTGCATTGCCACCCAGACTTTGGGGCTGCGGGCTTTCCTGGCCACTCTAGCCTCAAAAGCACCTGTTTTTCATATTTCCCAGCACCGGCCTCCAATACGCCGAACGTCCTGGCCTGGCTCCCACAGCCAACGTGGCAGCCAGAACAACTCTTGCTTTCTTTCAAGGTCTCTGGGAACTACTTGCATTGCCACCCAGACTTTGGGGCTGCGGGCTTTCCTGGCCACTCTAGCCTCACAAGCACCTTTTTTTCACTTTACCCCAGCACCGGCCTCCAATACGCCGAACGTCCTGGCCTGGCTCCCACAGCCAAGGTGGCAGCCAGAACAACTCTTGCTTTCTTTCAAGGTCTCTGGGAACTACTTGCATTGCCACCCAGACTTTGGGGCTGCGGGCTTTCCTGGCCACTCTAGCCTCACAAGCACCTTTTTTTCACTTTACCCCAGCACCGGCCTCCAATACGCCGAACGTCCTGGCCTGGCTCCCACAGCCAAGGTGGCAGCCAGAACAACTCTTGCTTTCTTTCAAGGTCTCTGGGAACTACTTGCATTGCCACCCAGACTTTGGGGCTGCGGGCTTTCCTGGCCACTCTAGCCTCACAAGCACCTTTTTTTCATATTTCCCAGCACCGGCCTCCAATATGCCGAACGTCCTGGCCTGGCTCCCACAGCCAAGGTGGCAGCCAGAACAACTCTTGCTTTCTTTCAAGGTCTCTGGGAACTACTTGCATTGCCACCCAGACTTTGGGGCTGCGGGCTTTCCTGGCCACTCTAGCCTCAAAAGCACCTTTTTTTCACTTTTCCCCAGCACCGGCGCCCAATATGCCGAACGTCCTGGCCTGGCTCCCACACCCAAGGTGGCAGCCAGAACAACTCTTGCTTTCTTTCAAGGTCTCTGGGAACTACTTGCATTGCCACCCAGACTTTGGGGCTGCGGGCTTTCCTGGCCACTCTATCCTCAAAAGAACCTGTTTTTCACTTTTCCCTAGCACCGTCCTCCAATATGCCGAACGTCCTGTCCTAGCTCCTATAGCCAAGGTGGCAGCCAGAACAACTCTTGCTTTCTTTCAAGGTCTCTGGGAACTACTTGCATTGCCACCCAGACTTTGGGGCTGCGGGCTTTCCTGGCCACTCTATCCTCAAAAGCACCTTTTTTTCATATTTCCCAGCACCGGCCTCCAATACGCCGAACGTCCTGGCCTGGCTCCCACAGCCAAGGTGGCAGCCAGAACAACTCTTGCTTTCTTTCAAGGTCTCTGGGAACTACTTGCATTGCCACACAGACTTTGGGGCTGCGGGCTTTCCTGGCCACTCTAGCCTCAAAAGAACCTGTTTTTCACTTTTCCCTAGCACCGGCCTCCAATATGCCGAACGTCCTGGCCTGGCTCCCACAGCCAAGGTGGCAGCCAGAACAACTCTTGCTTTCTTTCAAGGTCTCTGGGAACTACTTGCATTGCCACCCAGACTTTGGGGCTGCGGGCTTTCCTGGCCACTCTAGCCTCAAAAGCACCTTTTTTTCATATTTCCCAGCACCGGCCTCCAATACGCCGAACGTCCTGGCCTGGCTCCCACAGCCAAGGTGGCAGCCAGAACAACTCTTGCTTTCTTTCAAGGTCTCTGGGAACTACTTGCATTGCCACCCAGACTTTGGGGCTGCGGGCTTTCCTGGCCACTCTAGCCTCAAAAGAACCTGTTTTTCACTTTTCCCTAGCACCGTCCTCCAATATGCCGAACGTCCTGGCCTGGCTCCCACAGCCAAGGTGGCAGCCAGAACAACTCTTGCTTTCTTTCAAGGTCTCTGGGAACTACTTGCATTGCCACCCAGACTTTGGGGCTGCGGGCTTTCCTGGCCACTCTAGCCTCAAAAGCACCTTTTTTTCATATTTCCCAGCACCGGCCTCCAATATGCCGAACGTCCTGGCCTGGCTCCCACAGCCAAGGTGGCAGCCAGAACAACTCTTGCTTTCTTTCAAGGTCTCTGGGAACTACTTGCATTGCCACCCAGACTTTGGGGCTGCGGGCTTTCCTGGCCACTCTAGCCTCAAAAGCACCTGTTTTTCATATTTCCCAGCACCGGCCTCCAATATGCCAAACGTCCTGTCCTAGCTCCCACAGCCAAGGTGGCACCCAGAACAACTCTTGCTTTCTTTCAAGGTCTCTGGGAACTACTTGCATTGCCACCCAGACTTTGGGGCTGCGGGCTTTCCTGGCCACTCTAGCCTCAAAAGCACCTGTTTTTCATATTTCCCAGCACCGGCCTCCAATACGCCGAACGTCCTGGCCTGGCTCCCACAGCCAACGTGGCAGCCAGAACAACTCTTGCTTTCTTTCAAGGTCTCTGGGAACTACTTGCATTGCCACCCAGACTCTGGGGCTGCGGGCTTTCCTGGCCACTCTAGCCTCACAAGCACCTTTTTTTCACTTTACCCCAGCACCGGCCTCCAATACGCCGAACGTCCTGGCCTGGCTCCCACACCCAAGGTGGCAGCCAGAACAACTCTTGCTTTCTTTCAAGGTCTCTGGGAACTACTTGCATTGCCACCCAGACTTTGGGGCTGCGGGCTTTCCTGGCCACTCTAGCCTCACAAGCACCTTTTTTTCATATTTCCCAGCACCGGCCTCCAATATGCCGAACGTCCTGGCCTGGCTCCCACAGCCAAGGTGGCAGCCAGAACAACTCTTGCTTTCTTTCAAGGTCTCTGGGAACTACTTGCATTGCCACCCAGACTTTGGGGCTGCGGGCTTTCCTGGCCACTCTAGCCTCAAAAGCACCTTTTTTTCACTTTTCCCCAGCACCGGCGCCCAATATGCCGAACGTCCTGTCCTGGCTCCCACACCCAAGGTGGCAGCCAGAACAACTCTTGCTTTCTTTCAAGGTCTCTGGGAACTACTTGCATTGCCACACAGACTTTGGGGCTGCGGGCTTTCCTGGCCACTCTAGCCCAAAAGCACCTTTTTTTCATATTTCCCAGCACCGGTCTCCAATACGCCGAACGTCCTGGCCTGGCTCCCACAGCCAAGGTGGCAGCCAGAACTACTCTTGCTTTCTTTCAAGGTCTCTGGGAACTACTTGCATTGCCACCCAGACTTTGGGGCTGCGGGCTTTCCTGGCCACTCTATCCTCAAAAGAACCTGTTTTTCACTTTTCCCTAGCACCGTCCTCCAATATGCCGAACGTCCTGTCCTAGCTCCTATAGCCAAGGTGGCAGCCAGAACAACTCTTGCTTTCTTTCAAGGTCTCTGGGAACTACTTGCATTGCCACCCAGACTTTGGGGCTGCGGGCTTTCCTGGCCACTCTAGCCTCACAAGCACCTTTTTTTCACTTTACCCCAGCACCGGCCTCCAATACGCCGAACGTCCTGGCCTGGCTCCCACAGCCAAGGTGGCAGCCAGAACAACTCTTGCTTTCTTTCAAGGTCTCTGGGAACTACTTGCATTGCCACCCAGACTTTGGGGCTGCGGGCTTTCCTGGCCACTCTAGCCTCAAAAGCACCTTTTTTTCATATTTCCCAGCACCGGCCTCCAATACGCCGAACGTCCTGGCCTGGCTCCCACAGCCAAGGTGGCAGCCAGAACAACTCTTGCTTTCTTTCAAGGTCTCTGGGAACTACTTGCATTGCCACACAGACTTTGGGGCTGCGGGCTTTCCTGGCCACTCTAGCCTCAAAAGAACCTGTTTTTCACTTTTCCCTAGCACCGGCCTCCAATATGCCGAACGTCCTGGCCTGGCTCCCACAGCCAAGCTGGCAGCCAGAACAACTCTTGCTTTCTTTCAAGGTCTCTGGGAACTACTTGCATTGCCACCCAGACTTTGGGGCTGCGGGCTTTCCTGGCCACTCTAGCCTCAAAAGCACCTTTTTTTCATATTTCCCAGCACCGGCCTCCAATACGCCGAACGTCCTGGCCTGGCTCCCACAGCCAAGGTGGCAGCCAGAACAACTCTTGCTTTCTTTCAAGGTCTCTGGGAACTACTTGCATTGCCACCCAGACTTTGGGGCTGCGGGCTTTCCTGGCCACTCTAGCCTCAAAAGCACCTTTTTTTCATATTTCCCAGCACCGGCCTCCAATATGCCGAACGTCCTGGCCTGGCTCCCACAGCCAAGGTGGCAGCCAGAACAACTCTTGCTTTCTTTCAAGGTCTCTGGGAACTACTTGCATTGCCACCCAGACTTTGGGGCTGCGGGCTTTCCTGGCCACTCTAGCCTCAAAAGCACCTGTTTTTCATATTTCCCAGCACCGGCCTCCAATACGCCGAACGTCCTGGCCTGGCTCCCACAGCCAACGTGGCAGCCAGAACAACTCTTGCTTTCTTTCAAGGTCTCTGGGAACTACTTGCATTGCCACCCAGACTTTGGGGCTGCGGGCTTTCCTGGCCACTCTAGCCTCAAAAGAACCTGTTTTTCACTTTTCCCTAGCACCGTCCTCCAATATGCCGAACGTCCTGGCCTGGCTCCCACACCCAAGGTGGCAGCCAGAACAACTCTTGCTTTCTTTCAAGGTCTCTGGGAACTACTTGCATTGCCACCCAGACTTTGGGGCTGCGGGCTTTCCTGGCCACTCTAGCCTCAAAAGCATCTTTTTTTCACTTTACCTCACACCGGCCTCCAATATGCCGAACGTCCTGGCCTGGCTCCCACAGCCAAGGTGGCAGCCAGAACAACTCTTGCTTTCTTTCAAGGTCTCTGGGAACTACTTGCATTGCCACACAGACTTTGGGGCTGCGGGCTTTCCTGGCCACTCTAGCCTCAAAAGCACCTTTTTTTCACTTTACCCCAGCACCGGCCTCCAATATGCCGAACGTCCTGGCCTGGCTCCCACAGCCAAGGTGGCAGCCAGAACAACTCTTGCTTTCTTTCAAGGTCTCTGGGAACTACTTGCATTGCCACCCAGACTTTGGGGCTGCGGGCTTTCCTGGCCACTCTATCCTCAAAAGCACCTTTTTTTCATATTTCCCAGCACCGGCCTCCAATATGCCGAACGTCCTGGCCTGGCTCCCACACCCAAGGTGGCAGCCAGAACAACTCTTGCTTTCTTTCAAGGTCTCTGGGAACTACTTGCATTGCCACACAGACTTTGGGGCTGCGGGCTTTCCTGGCCACTCTAGCCTCAAAAGCACCTTTTTTTCATATTTCCCAGCACCGGCCTCCAATATGCCGAACGTCCTGGCCTGGCTCCCACAGCCAACGTGGCAGCCAGAACAACTCTTGCTTTCTTTCAAGGTCTCTGGGAACTACTTGCATTGCCACCCAGACTTTGGGGCTGCGGGCTTTCCTGGCCACTCTAGCCTCAAAAGCACCTTTTTTTCACTTTTCCCCAGCACCGGCCTCCAATATGCCGAACGTCCTGTCCTAGCTCCTATAGCCAAGGTGGCAGCCAGAACAACTCTTGCTTTCTTTCAAGGTCTCTGGGAACTACTTGCATTGCCACCCAGACTTTGGGGCTGCGGGCTTTCCTGGCCACTCTAGCCTCAAAAGCACCTTTTTTTCACTTTACCCCAGCACCGGCCTCCAATACGCCGAACGTCCTGGCCTGGCTCCCACAGCCAAGCTGGCAGCCAGAACAACTCTTGCTTTCTTTCAAGGTCTCTGGGAACTACTTGCATTGCCACCCAGACTTTGGGGCTGCGGGCTTTCCTGGCCACTCTAGCCTCAAAAGCATCTTTTTTTCACTTTACCACAGCACCGGCCTCCAATATGCCGAACGTCCTGGCCTGGCTCCCACAGCCAAGCTGGCAGCCAGAACAACTCTTGCTTTCTTTCAAGGTCTCTGGGAACTACTTGCATTGCCACCCAGACTTTGGGGCTGCGGGCTTTCCTGGCCACTCTAGCCTCAAAAGCACCTTTTTTTCATATTTCCCAGCACCGGCCTCCAATATGCCGAACGTCCTGGCCTGGCTCCCACAGCCAAGGTGGCAGCCAGAACAACTCTTGCTTTCTTTCAAGGTCTCTGGGAACTACTTGCATTGCCACCCAGACTTTGGGGCTGCGGGCTTTCCTGGCCACTCTAGCCTCAAAAGCACCTTTTTTTCATATTTCCCAGCACCGGCCTCCAATACGCCGAACGTCCTGGCCTGGCTCCCACAGCCAACGTGGCAGCCAGAACAACTCTTGCTTTCTTTCAAGGTCTCTGGGAACTACTTGCATTGCCACCCAGACTCTGGGGCTGCGGGCTTTCCTGGCCACTCTAGCCTCAAAAGAACCTGTTTTTCACTTTTCCCTAGCACCGGCCTCCAATATGCCGAACGTCCTGTCCTAGCTCCTATAGCCAAGGTGGCAGCCAGAACAACTCTTGCTTTCTTTCAAGGTCTCTGGGAACTACTTGCATTGCCACCCAGACTTTGGGGCTGCGGGCTTTCCTGGCCACTCTAGCCTCAAAAGCATCTTTTTTTCACTTTACCTCACACCGGCCTCCAATATGCCGAACGTCCTGGCCTGGCTCCCACAGCCAAGGTGGCAGCCAGAACAACTCTTGCTTTCTTTCAAGGTCTCTGGGAACTACTTGCATTGCCACCCAGACTTTGGGGCTGCGGGCTTTCCTGGCCACTCTAGCCTCAAAAGCATCTTTTTTTCACTTTACCCCAGCACCGGCCTCCAATATGCCGAACGTCCTGGCCTGGCTCCCACAGCCAAGGTGGCAGCCAGAACAACTCTTGCTTTCTTTCAAGGTCTCTGGGAACTACTTGCATTGCCACCCAGACTTTGGGGCTGCGGGCTTTCCTGGCCACTCTAGCCTCAAAAGCACCTTTTTTTCATATTTCCCAGCACCGTCCTCCAATACGCCGAACGTCCTGGCCTGGCTCCCACAGCCAAGGTGGCAGCCAGAACAACTCTTGCTTTCTTTCAAGGTCTCTGGGAACTACTTGCATTGCCACCCAGACTTTGGGGCTGCGGGCTTTCCTGGCCACTCTAGCCTCAAAAGCACCTTTTTTTCATATTTCCCAGCACGGGCCTCCAATATGCCGAACGTCCTGGCCTGGCTCCCACAGCCAAGCTGGCAGCCAGAACAACTCTTGCTTTCTTTCAAGGTCTCTGGGAACTACTTGCATTGCCACCCAGACTTTGGGGCTGCGGGCTTTCCTTGCCACTCTATTCTCAAAAGAACCTGTTTTTCACTTTTCCCTACCACCGTCCTCCAATATGCCGAACGTCCTGTCCTAGCTCCTATAGCCAAGGTGGCAGCCAGAACAACTCTTGCTTTCTTTCAAGGTCTCTGGGAACTACTTGCATTGCCACACAGACTTTGGGGCTGCGGGCTTTCCTGGCCACTCTATCCTCAAAAGAACCTGTTTTTCACTTTTCCCTAGCACCGGCCTCCAATATGCCGAACGTCCTGGCCTGGCTCCCACAGCCAAGCTGGCAGCCAGAACAACTCTTGCTTTCTTTCAAGGTCTCTGGGAACTACTTGCATTGCCACCCAGACTTTGGGGCTGCGGGCTTTCCTGGCCACTCTAGCCTCACAAGCACCTTTTTTTCACTTTACCCCAGCACCGGCCTCCAATACGCCGAACGTCCTGGCCTGGCTCCCACACCCAAGGTGGCAGCCAGAACAACTCTTGCTTTCTTTCAAGGTCTCTGGGAACTACTTGCATTGCCACCCAGACTTTGGGGCTGCGGGCTTTCCTGGCCACTCTAGCCTCACAAGCACCTTTTTTTCATATTTCCCAGCACCGGCCTCCAATATGCCGAACGTCCTGGCCTGGCTCCCACAGCCAAGGTGGCAGCCAGAACAACTCTTGCTTTCTTTCAAGGTCTCTGGGAACTACTTGCATTGCCACCCAGACTTTGGGGCTGCGGGCTTTCCTGGCCACTCTAGCCTCAAAAGCACCTTTTTTTCACTTTTCCCCAGCACCGGCCCCCAATATGCTGAACGTCCTGGCCTGGCTCCCACAGCCAAGGTGGCAGCCAGAACAACTCTTGCTTTCTTTCAAGGTCTCTGGGAACTACTTGCATTGCCACCCAGACTTTGGGGCTGCGGGCTTTCCTGGCCACTCTAGCCCAAAAGCACCTTTTTTTCATATTTCCCAGCACCGGTCTCCAATACGCCGAACGTCCTGGCCTGGCTCCCACAGCCAAGCTGGCAGCCAGAACAACTCTTGCTTTCTTTCAAGGTCTCTGGGAACTACTTGCATTGCCACCCAGACTTTGGGGCTGCGGGCTTTCCTGGCCACTCTATCCTCAAAAGAACCTGTTTTTCACTTTTCCCTAGCACCGTCCTCCAATATGCCGAACGTCCTGTCCTAGCTCCTATAGCCAAGCTGGCAGCCAGAACAACTCTTGCTTTCTTTCAAGGTCTCTGGGAACTACTTGCATTGCCACCCAGACTTTGGGGCTGCGGGCTTTCCTGGCCACTCTAGCCTCAAAAGCATCTTTTTTTCACTTTACCACAGCACCGGCCTCCAATATGCCGAACGTCCTGGCCTGGCTCCCACAGCCAAGCTGGCAGCCAGAACAACTCTTGCTTTCTTTCAAGGTCTCTGGGAACTACTTGCATTGCCACCCAGACTTTGGGGCTGCGGGCTTTCCTGGCCACTCTATCCTCAAAAGCACCTTTTTTTCATATTTCCCAGCACCGGCCTCCAATATGCCGAACGTCCTGGCCTGGCTCCCACAGCCAAGGTGGCAGCCAGAACAACTCTTGCTTTCTTTCAAGGTCTCTGGGAACTACTTGCATTGCCACCCAGACTTTGGGGCTGCGGGCTTTCCTGGCCACTCTAGCCTCAAAAGCACCTTTTTTTCATATTTCCCAGCACCGGCCTCCAATACGCCGAACGTCCTGGCCTGGCTCCCACAGCCAAGGTGGCAGCCAGAACAACTCTTGCTTTCTTTCAAGGTCTCTGGGAACTACTTGCATTGCCACCCAGACTCTGGGGCTGCGGGCTTTCCTGGCCACTCTAGCCTCAAAAGAACCTGTTTTTCACTTTTCCCTAGCACCGTCCTCCAATATGCCGAACGTCCTGTCCTAGCTCCTATAGCCAAGGTGGCAGCCAGAACAACTCTTGCTTTCTTTCAAGGTCTCTGGGAACTACTTGCATTGCCACCCAGACTTTGGGGCTGCGGGCTTTCCTGGCCACTCTAGCCTCAAAAGCATCTTTTTTTCACTTTACCTCACACCGGCCTCCAATATGCCGAACGTCCTGGCCTGGCTCCCACAGCCAAGGTGGCAGCCAGAACAACTCTTGCTTTCTTTCAAGGTCTCTGGGAACTACTTGCATTGCCACCCAGACTTTGGGGCTGCGGGCTTTCCTGGCCACTCTAGCCTCAAAAGCATCTTTTTTTCACTTTACCCCAGCACCGGCCTCCAATATGCCGAACGTCCTGGCCTGGCTCCCACAGCCAAGGTGGCAGCCAGAACAACTCTTGCTTTCTTTCAAGGTCTCTGGGAACTACTTGCATTGCCACCCAGACTTTGGGGCTGCGGGCTTTCCTGGCCACTCTAGCCTCAAAAGCACCTTTTTTTCATATTTCCCAGCACCGGCCTCCAATATGCCGAACGTCCTGGCCTGGCTCCCACAGCCAAGGTGGCAGCCAGAACAACTCTTGCTTTCTTTCAAGGTCTCTGGGAACTACTTGCATTGCCACCCAGACTTTGGGGCTGCGGGCTTTCCTGGCCACTCTATCCTCAAAAGCACCTTTTTTTCATATTTCCCAGCACCGGCCTCCAATATGCCGAACGTCCTGGCCTGGCTCCCACAGCCAAGGTGGCAGCCAGAACAACTCTTGCTTTCTTTCAAGGTCTCTGGGAACTACTTGCATTGCCACCCAGACTTTGGGGCTGCGGGCTTTCCTGGCCACTCTATCCTCAAAAGCATCTTTTTTTCACTTTACCCCAGCACCGGCCTCCAATACGCCGAACGTCCTGGCCTGGCTCACACAGCCAAGGTGGCAGCCAGAACAACTCTTGCTTTCTTTCAAGGTCTCTGGGAACTACTTGCATTGCCACCCAGACTTTGGGGCTGCGGGCTTTCCTGGCCACTCTAGCCTCAAAAGCACCTTTTTTTCATATTTCCCAGCACCGGCCTCCAATACGCCGAACGTCCTGGCCTGGCTCCCACAGCCAAGGTGGCAGCCAGAACAACTCTTGCTTTCTTTCAAGGTCTCTGGGAACTACTTGCATTGCCACCCAGACTTTGGGGCTGCGGGCTTTCCTGGCCACTCTAGCCTCAAAAGCACCTGTTTTTCACTTTAGCCCAGCACCGGCCTCCAATATGCCGAATGTCCTGGCCTGGCTCCCACAGCCAAGGTGGCAGCCAGAACAACTCTTGCTTTCTTTCAAGGTCTCTGGGAACTACTTGCATTGCCACACAGACTTTGGGGCTGCGGGCTTTCCTGGCCACTCTATCCTCAAAAGAACCTGTTTTTCACTTTTCCCCAGCACCGTCCTCCAATATGCCGAACGTCCTGTCCTAGCTCCTATAGCCAAGGTGGCAGCCAGAACAACTCTTGCTTTCTTTCAAGGTCTCTGGGAACTACTTGCATTGCCACCCAGACTTTGGGGCTGCGGGCTTTCCTGGCCACTCTAGCCTCAAAAGCATCTTTTTTTCACTTTACCCCAGCACCGGCCTCCAATATGCCGAACGTCCTGGCCTGGCTCCCACAGCCAAGGTGGCAGCCAGAACAACTCTTGCTTTCTTTCAAGGTCTCTGGGAACTACTTGCATTGCCACCCAGACTTTGGGGCTGCGGGCTTTCCTGGCCACTCTAGCCTCAAAAGCACCTGTTTTTCACTTTTCCCCAGCACCGGCCTCCAATATGCCGAACGTCCTGGCCTGGCTCCCACAGCCAACGTGGCAGCCAGAACAACTCTTGCTTTCTTTCAAGGTCTCTGGGAACTACTTGCATTGCCACCCAGACTTTGGGGCTGCGGGCTTTTCTGGCCACTCTAGCCTCAAAAGCACCTTTTTTTCATATTTCCCAGCACCGGCCTCCAATACGCCGAACGTCCTGGCCTGGCTCCCACAGCCAAGCTGGCAGCCAGAACAACTCTTGCTTTCTTTCAAGGTCTCTGGGAACTACTTGCATTGCCACCCAGACTTTGGGGCTGCGGGCTTTCCTGGCCACTCTAGCCTCAAAAGCACCTGTTTTTCATATATCCCAGCACCGGCCTCCAATATGCCGAACGTCCTGGCCTGGCTCCCACAGCCAAGGTGGCAGCCAGAACAACTCTTGCTTTCTTTCAAGGTCTCTGGGAACTACTTGCATTGCCACCCAGACTTTGGGGCTGCGGGCTTTCCTTGCCACTCTATTCTCAAAAGAACCTGTTTTTCACTTTTCCCTACCACCGTCCTCCAATATGCCGAACGTCCTGTCCTAGCTCCTATAGCCAAGGTGGCAGCCAGAACAACTCTTGCTTTCTTTCAAGGTCTCTGGGAACTACTTGCATTGCCACCCAGACTTTGGGGCTGCGGGCTTTCCTGGCCACTCTATCCTCAAAAGAACCTGTTTTTCACTTTTCCCTAGCACCGGCCTCCAATATGCCGAACGTCCTGGCCTGGCTCCCACAGCCAAGGTGGCAGCCAGAACAACTCTTGCTTTCTTTCAAGGTCTCTGGGAACTACTTGCATTGCCACCCAGACTTTGGGGCTGCGGGCTTTCCTGGCCACTCTAGCCTCAAAAGCACCTGTTTTTCATATTTCCCAGCACCGGCCTCCAATACGCCGAACGTCCTGGCCTGGCTCCCACAGCCAAGGTGGCAGCCAGAACAACTCTTGCTTTCTTTCAAGGTCTCTGGGAACTACTTGCATTGCCACCCAGACTTTGGGGCTGCGGGCTTTCCTGGCCACTCTAGCCTCAAAAGCACCTTTTTTTCACTTTTCCCCAGCACCGTCGCCCAATATGCCGAACGTCCTGGCCTGGCTCCCACAGCCAAGCTGGCAGCCAGAACAACTCTTGCTTTCTTTCAAGGTCTCTGGGAACTACTTGCATTGCCACCCAGACTTTGGGGCTGCGGGCTTTCCTGGCCACTCTAGCCTCACAAGCACCTTTTTTTCATATTTCCCAGCACCGGCCTCCAATATGCCGAACGTCCTGGCCTGGCTCCCACAGCCAAGGTGGCAGCCACAACAACTCTTGCTTTCTTTCAAGGTCTCTGGGAACTACTTGCATTGCCACCCAGACTTTGGGGCTGCGGGCTTTCCTGGCCACTCTAGCCTCAAAAGCACCTTTTTTTCACTTTTCCCCAGCACCGGCCCCCAATATGCTGAACGTCCTGGCCTGGCTCCCACAGCCAAGGTGGCAGCCAGAACAACTCTTGCTTTCTTTCAAGGTCTCTGGGAACTACTTGCATTGCCACCCAGACTTTGGGGCTGCGGGCTTTCCTGGCCACTCTAGCCCAAAAGCACCTTTTTTTCATATTTCCCAGCACCGGTCTCCAATACGCCGAACGTCCTGGCCTGGCTCCCACAGCCAAGCTGGCAGCCAGAACAACTCTTGCTTTCTTTCAAGGTCTCTGGGAACTACTTGCATTGCCACCCAGACTTTGGGGCTGCGGGCTTTCCTGGCCACTCTATCCTCAAAAGAACCTGTTTTTCACTTTTCCCTAGCACCGTCCTCCAATATGCCGAACGTCCTGTCCTAGCTCCTATAGCCAAGCTGGCAGCCAGAACAACTCTTGCTTTCTTTCAAGGTCTCTGGGAACTACTTGCATTGCCACCCAGACTTTGGGGCTGCGGGCTTTCCTGGCCACTCTAGCCTCAAAAGCATCTTTTTTTCACTTTACCACAGCACCGGCCTCCAATATGCCGAACGTCCTGGCCTGGCTCCCACAGCCAAGCTGGCAGCCAGAACAACTCTTGCTTTCTTTCAAGGTCTCTGGGAACTACTTGCATTGCCACCCAGACTTTGGGGCTGCGGGCTTTCCTGGCCACTCTATCCTCAAAAGCACCTTTTTTTCATATTTCCCAGCACCGGCCTCCAATATGCCGAACGTCCTGGCCTGGCTCCCACAGCCAAGGTGGCAGCCAGAACAACTCTTGCTTTCTTTCAAGGTCTCTGGGAACTACTTGCATTGCCACCCAGACTTTGGGGCTGCGGGCTTTCCTGGCCACTCTAGCCTCAAAAGCACCTTTTTTTCATATTTCCCAGCACCGGCCTCCAATACGCCGAACGTCCTGGCCTGGCTCCCACAGCCAAGGTGGCAGCCAGAACAACTCTTGCTTTCTTTCAAGGTCTCTGGGAACTACTTGCATTGCCACCCAGACTCTGGGGCTGCGGGCTTTCCTGGCCACTCTAGCCTCAAAAGAACCTGTTTTTCACTTTTCCCTAGCACCGTCCTCCAATATGCCGAACGTCCTGTCCTAGCTCCTATAGCCAAGGTGGCAGCCAGAACAACTCTTGCTTTCTTTCAAGGTCTCTGGGAACTACTTGCATTGCCACCCAGACTTTGGGGCTGCGGGCTTTCCTGGCCACTCTAGCCTCAAAAGCATCTTTTTTTCACTTTACCTCACACCGGCCTCCAATATGCCGAACGTCCTGGCCTGGCTCCCACAGCCAAGGTGGCAGCCAGAACAACTCTTGCTTTCTTTCAAGGTCTCTGGGAACTACTTGCATTGCCACCCAGACTTTGGGGCTGCGGGCTTTCCTGGCCACTCTAGCCTCAAAAGCATCTTTTTTTCACTTTACCCCAGCACCGGCCTCCAATATGCCGAACGTCCTGGCCTGGCTCCCACAGCCAAGGTGGCAGCCAGAACAACTCTTGCTTTCTTTCAAGGTCTCTGGGAACTACTTGCATTGCCACCCAGACTTTGGGGCTGCGGGCTTTCCTGGCCACTCTAGCCTCAAAAGCACCTTTTTTTCATATTTCCCAGCACCGGCCTCCAATATGCCGAACGTCCTGGCCTGGCTCCCACAGCCAAGGTGGCAGCCAGAACAACTCTTGCTTTCTTTCAAGGTCTCTGGGAACTACTTGCATTGCCACCCAGACTTTGGGGCTGCGGGCTTTCCTGGCCACTCTAGCCTCAAAAGCACCTGTTTTTCATATTTCCCAGCACCGGCCTCCAATATGCCGAACGTCCTGGCCTGGCTCCCACAGCCAAGGTGGCAGCCAGAACAACTCTTGCTTTCTTTCAAGGTCTCTGGGAACTACTTGCATTGCCACCCAGACTTTGGGGCTGCGGGCTTTCCTGGCCACTCTATCCTCAAAAGCATCTTTTTTTCACTTTACCCCAGCACCGGCCTCCAATACGCCGAACGTCCTGGCCTGGCTCACACAGCCAAGGTGGCAGCCAGAACAACTCTTGCTTTCTTTCAAGGTCTCTGGGAACTACTTGCATTGCCACCCAGACTTTGGGGCTGCGGGCTTTCCTGGCCACTCTAGCCTCAAAAGCACCTTTTTTTCATATTTCCCAGCACCGGCCTCCAATACGCCGAACGTCCTGGCCTGGCTCCCACAGCCAAGGTGGCAGCCAGAACAACTCTTGCTTTCTTTCAAGGTCTCTGGGAACTACTTGCATTGCCACCCAGACTTTGGGGCTGCGGGCTTTCCTGGCCACTCTAGCCTCAAAAGCACCTGTTTTTCACTTTAGCCCAGCACCGGCCTCCAATATGCCGAATGTCCTGGCCTGGCTCCCACAGCCAAGGTGGCAGCCAGAACAACTCTTGCTTTCTTTCAAGGTCTCTGGGAACTACTTGCATTGCCACACAGACTTTGGGGCTGCGGGCTTTCCTGGCCACTCTATCCTCAAAAGAACCTGTTTTTCACTTTTCCCCAGCACCGTCCTCCAATATGCCGAACGTCCTGTCCTAGCTCCTATAGCCAAGGTGGCAGCCAGAACAACTCTTGCTTTCTTTCAAGGTCTCTGGGAACTACTTGCATTGCCACCCAGACTTTGGGGCTGCGGGCTTTCCTGGCCACTCTAGCCTCAAAAGCATCTTTTTTTCACTTTACCCCAGCACCGGCCTCCAATATGCCGAACGTCCTGGCCTGGCTCCCACAGCCAAGGTGGCAGCCAGAACAACTCTTGCTTTCTTTCAAGGTCTCTGGGAACTACTTGCATTGCCACCCAGACTTTGGGGCTGCGGGCTTTCCTGGCCACTCTAGCCTCAAAAGCACCTGTTTTTCACTTTTCCCCAGCACCGGCCTCCAATATGCCGAACGTCCTGGCCTGGCTCCCACAGCCAACGTGGCAGCCAGAACAACTCTTGCTTTCTTTCAAGGTCTCTGGGAACTACTTGCATTGCCACCCAGACTTTGGGGCTGCGGGCTTTTCTGGCCACTCTAGCCTCAAAAGCACCTTTTTTTCATATTTCCCAGCACCGGCCTCCAATACGCCGAACGTCCTGGCCTGGCTCCCACAGCCAAGCTGGCAGCCAGAACAACTCTTGCTTTCTTTCAAGGTCTCTGGGAACTACTTGCATTGCCACCCAGACTTTGGGGCTGCGGGCTTTCCTGGCCACTCTAGCCTCAAAAGCACCTGTTTTTCATATATCCCAGCACCGGCCTCCAATATGCCGAACGTCCTGGCCTGGCTCCCACAGCCAAGGTGGCAGCCAGAACAACTCTTGCTTTCTTTCAAGGTCTCTGGGAACTACTTGCATTGCCACCCAGACTTTGGGGCTGCGGGCTTTCCTTGCCACTCTATTCTCAAAAGAACCTGTTTTTCACTTTTCCCTACCACCGTCCTCCAATATGCCGAACGTCCTGTCCTAGCTCCTATAGCCAAGGTGGCAGCCAGAACAACTCTTGCTTTCTTTCAAGGTCTCTGGGAACTACTTGCATTGCCACCCAGACTTTGGGGCTGCGGGCTTTCCTGGCCACTCTATCCTCAAAAGAACCTGTTTTTCACTTTTCCCTAGCACCGGCCTCCAATATGCCGAACGTCCTGGCCTGGCTCCCACAGCCAAGGTGGCAGCCAGAACAACTCTTGCTTTCTTTCAAGGTCTCTGGGAACTACTTGCATTGCCACCCAGACTTTGGGGCTGCGGGCTTTCCTGGCCACTCTAGCCTCAAAAGCACCTGTTTTTCATATTTCCCAGCACCGGCCTCCAATACGCCGAACGTCCTGGCCTGGCTCCCACAGCCAAGGTGGCAGCCAGAACAACTCTTGCTTTCTTTCAAGGTCTCTGGGAACTACTTGCATTGCCACCCAGACTTTGGGGCTGCGGGCTTTCCTGGCCACTCTAGCCTCAAAAGCACCTTTTTTTCACTTTTCCCCAGCACCGTCGCCCAATATGCCGAACGTCCTGGCCTGGCTCCCACAGCCAAGCTGGCAGCCAGAACAACTCTTGCTTTCTTTCAAGGTCTCTGGGAACTACTTGCATTGCCACCCAGACTTTGGGGCTGCGGGCTTTCCTTGCCACTCTATTCTCAAAAGAACCTGTTTTTCACTTTTCCCTACCACCGTCCTCCAATATGCCGAACGTCCTGTCCTAGCTCCTATAGCCAAGGTGGCAGCCAGAACAACTCTTGCTTTCTTTCAAGGTCTCTGGGAACTACTTGCATTGCCACCCAGACTTTGGGGCTGCGGGCTTTCCTGGCCACTCTAGCCTCAAAAGCACCTGTTTTTCATATTTCCCAGCACCGGCCTCCAATATGCCGAACGTCCTGGCCTGGCTCCCACAGCCAAGGTGGCAGCCAGAACAACTCTTGCTTTCTTTCAAGGTCTCTGGGAACTACTTGCATTGCCACCCAGACTTTGGGGCTGCGGGCTTTCCTGGCCACTCTATCCTCAAAAGCATCTTTTTTTCACTTTACCCCAGCACCGGCCTCCAATACGCCGAACGTCCTGGCCTGGCTCACACAGCCAAGGTGGCAGCCAGAACAACTCTTGCTTTCTTTCAAGGTCTCTGGGAACTACTTGCATTGCCACCCAGACTTTGGGGCTGCGGGCTTTCCTGGCCACTCTAGCCTCAAAAGCACCTTTTTTTCATATTTCCCAGCACCGGCCTCCAATACGCCGAACGTCCTGGCCTGGCTCCCACAGCCAAGGTGGCAGCCAGAACAACTCTTGCTTTCTTTCAAGGTCTCTGGGAACTACTTGCATTGCCACCCAGACTTTGGGGCTGCGGGCTTTCCTGGCCACTCTAGCCTCAAAAGCACCTGTTTTTCACTTTAGCCCAGCACCGGCCTCCAATATGCCGAATGTCCTGGCCTGGCTCCCACAGCCAAGGTGGCAGCCAGAACAACTCTTGCTTTCTTTCAAGGTCTCTGGGAACTACTTGCATTGCCACCCAGACTTTGGGGCTGCGGGCTTTCCTGGCCACTCTATCCTCAAAAGAACCTGTTTTTCACTTTTCCCCAGCACCGTCCTCCAATATGCCGAACGTCCTGTCCTAGCTCCTATAGCCAAGGTGGCAGCCAGAACAACTCTTGCTTTCTTTCAAGGTCTCTGGGAACTACTTGCATTGCCACCCAGACTTTGGGGCTGCGGGCTTTCCTGGCCACTCTAGCCTCAAAAGCATCTTTTTTTCACTTTACCCCAGCACCGGCCTCCAATATGCCGAACGTCCTGGCCTGGCTCCCACAGCCAAGGTGGCAGCCAGAACAACTCTTGCTTTCTTTCAAGGTCTCTGGGAACTACTTGCATTGCCACCCAGACTTTGGGGCTGCGGGCTTTCCTGGCCACTCTAGCCTCAAAAGCACCTGTTTTTCACTTTTCCCCAGCACCGTCGCCCAATATGCCAAACGTCCTGGCCTGGCTCACACAGCCAAGGTGGCAGCCAGAACAACTCTTGCTTTCTTTCAAGGTCTCTGGGAACTACTTGCATTGCCACCCAGACTTTGGGGCTGCGGGCTTTTCTGGCCACTCTAGCCTCAAAAGCACCTTTTTTTCATATTTCCCAGCACCGGCCTCCAATACGCCGAACGTCCTGGCCTGGCTCCCACAGCCAAGCTGGCAGCCAGAACAACTCTTGCTTTCTTTCAAGGTCTCTGGGAACTACTTGCATTGCCACCCAGACTTTGGGGCTGCGGGCTTTCCTGGCCACTCTAGCCTCAAAAGCACCTTTTTTTCATATATCCCAGCACCGGCCTCCAATATGCCGAACGTCCTGGCCTGGCTCCCACAGCCAAGGTGGCAGCCAGAACAACTCTTGCTTTCTTTCAAGGTCTCTGGGAACTACTTGCATTGCCACCCAGACTTTGGGGCTGCGGGCTTTCCTTGCCACTCTATTCTCAAAAGAACCTGTTTTTCACTTTTCCCTACCACCGTCCTCCAATATGCCGAACGTCCTGTCCTAGCTCCTATAGCCAAGGTGGCAGCCAGAACAACTCTTGCTTTCTTTCAAGGTCTCTGGGAACTACTTGCATTGCCACCCAGACTTTGGGGCTGCGGGCTTTCCTGGCCACTCTAGCCTCAAAAGAACCTGTTTTTCACTTTTCCCTAGCACCGGCCTCCAATATGCCGAACGTCCTGGCCTGGCTCCCACAGCCAAGGTGGCAGCCAGAACAACTCTTGCTTTCTTTCAAGGTCTCTGGGAACTACTTGCATTGCCACCCAGACTTTGGGGCTGCGGGCTTTCCTGGCCACTCTAGCCTCAAAAGCACCTGTTTTTCATATTTCCCAGCACCGTCCTCCAATACGCCGAATGTCCTGGCCTGGCTCCCACAGCCAAGGTGGCAGCCAGAACAACTCTTGCTTTCTTTCACGGTCTCTGGGAACTACTTGCATTGCCACCCAGACTTTGGGGCTGCGGGCTTTCCTGGCCACTCTAGCCTCAAAAGCACCTTTTTTTCACTTTTCCCCAGCACCGTCGCCCAATATGCCGAACGTCCTGGCCTGGCTCCCACAGCCAAGCTGGCAGCCAGAACAACTCTTGCTTTCTTTCAAGGTCTCTGGGAACTACTTGCATTGCCACCCAGACTTTGGGGCTGCGGGCTTTCCTTGCCACTCTATTCTCAAAAGAACCTGTTTTTCACTTTTCCCTACCACCGTCCTCCAATATGCCGAACGTCCTGTCCTAGCTCCTATAGCCAAGCTGGCAGCCAGAACAACTCTTGCTTTCTTTCAAGGTCTCTGGGAACTACTTGCATTGCCACACAGACTTTGGGGCTGCGGGCTTTCCTGGCCACTCTAGCCTCACAAGCACCTTTTTTTCACTTTTCCCCAGCACCGGCCTCCAATACGCCGAACGTCCTGGCCTGGCTCCCACAGCCAAGCTGGCAGCCAGAACAACTCTTGCTTTCTTTCAAGGTCTCTGGGAACTACTTGCATTGCCACCCAGACTTTGGGGCTGCGGGCTTTCCTGGCCACTCTAGCCTCAAAAGCACCTGTTTTTCATATTTCCCAGCACCGTCCTCCAATACGCCGAACGTCCTGGCCTGGCTCCCACAGCCAACGTGGCAGCCAGAACAACTCTTGCTTTCTTTCAAGGTCTCTGGGAACTACTTGCATTGCCACACAGACTTTGGGGCTGCGGGCTTTCCTGGCCACTCTAGCCTCAAAAGAACCTGTTTTTCACTTTTCCCCAGCACCGGCCTCCAATATGCCGAACGTCCTGGCCTGGCTCCCACAGCCAAGGTGGCAGCCAGAACAACTCTTGCTTTCTTTCAAGGTCTCTGGGAACTACTTGCATTGCCACCCAGACTTTGGGGCTGCGGGCTTTCCTGGCCACTCTAGCCCAAAAGCACCTTTTTTTCATATTTCCCAGCACCGGTCTCCAATACGCCGAACGTCCTGGCCTGGCTCCCACAGCCAAGCTGGCAGCCAGAACAACTCTTGCTTTCTTTCAAGGTCTCTGGGAACTACTTGCATTGCCACCCAGACTTTGGGGCTGCGGGCTTTCCTGGCCACTCTAGCCTCACAAGCACCTTTTTTTCACTTTACCCTAGCACCGTCGCCCAATATG
Organism: Numenius arquata; assembly: GCF_964106895.1. Lineage (NCBI taxonomy): Eukaryota > Metazoa > Chordata > Aves > Charadriiformes > Scolopacidae > Numenius > Numenius arquata. The sequence goes on from NW_027414508.1 coordinate 65,815, forward strand.
CCGAACGTCCTGTCCTAGCTCCTATAGCCAAAGTGGCAGCCAGAACAACTCTTGCTTTCTTTCAAGGTCTCTGGGAACTACTTGCATTGCCACCCAGACTTTGGGGCTGCGGGCTTTCCTGGCCACTCTAGCCTCAAAAGCACCTTTTTTTCACTTTTCCCCAGCACCGGCGCCCAATATGCCGAACGTCCTGGCCTGGCTCCCACAGCCAAGCTGGCAGCCAGAACAACTCTTGCTTTCTTTCAAGGTCTCTGGGAACTACTTGCATTGCCACCCAGACTTTGGGGCTGCGGGCTTTCCTGGCCACTCTAGCCTCACAAGCACCTTTTTTTTATATTTCCCAGCACCGGCGACCAATACCCCGAACGTCCTGTCCTAGCTCCTATAGCCAAGGTGGCAGCCAGAACAACTCTTGCTTTCTTTCAAGGTCTCTGGGAACTACTTGCATTGCCACCCAGACTTTGGGGCTGCGGGCTTTCCTGGCCACTCTAGCCTCAAAAGCACCTTTTTTTCATATTTCCCAGCACCGGCCTCCAATATGCCGAACGTCCTGGCCTGGCTCCCACAGCCAAGGTGGCAGCCAGAACAACTCTTGCTTTCTTTCAAGGTCTCTGGGAACTACTTGCATTGCCACCCAGACTTTGGGGCTGCGGGCTTTCCTGGCCACTCTAGCCTCAAAAGAACCTGTTTTTCACTTTTCCCTAGCACCGTCCTCCAATATGCCGAACGTCCTGTCCTAGCTCCTATAGCCAAGGTGGCAGCCAGAACAACTCTTGCTTTCTTTCAAGGTCTCTGGGAACTACTTGCATTGCCACCCAGACTTTGGGGCTGCGGGCTTTCCTGGCCACTCTAGCCTCAAAAGCACCTTTTTTTCATATTTCCCAGCACCGGCCTCCAATACGCCGAACGTCCTGGCCTGGCTCCCACAGCCAAGGTGGCAGCCAGAACAACTCTTGCTTTCTTTCAAGGTCTCTGGGAACTACTTGCATTGCCACCCAGACTTTGGGGCTGCGGGCTTTCCTGGCCACTCTAGCCTCAAAAGCACCTTTTTTTCACTTTTCCCCAGCACCGGCGCCCAATATGCCAAACGTCCTGGCCTGGCTCCCACAGCCAAGCTGGCAGCCAGAACAACTCTTGCTTTCTTTCAAGGTCTCTGGGAACTACTTGCATTGCCACCCAGACTTTGGGGCTGCGGGCTTTCCTGGCCACTCTAGCCTCAAAAGCACCTGTTTATCACTTTTCCCTAGCACCGTCCTCCAATATGCCGAACGTCCTGGCCTGGCTCCCACAGCCAAGGTGGCAGCCAGAACAACTCTTGCTTTCTTTCAAGGTCTCTGGGAACTACTTGCATTGCCACCCAGACTTTGGGGCTGCGGGCTTTCCTGGCCACTCTATCCTCAAAAGCACCTGTTTTTCACTTTACCCCAGCACCGTCGCCCAATATGCCAAACGTCCTGGCCTGGCTCCCACAGCCACGCTGGCAGCCAGAACAACTCTTGCTTTCTTTCAAGGTCTCTGGGAACTACTTGCATTGCCACCCAGACTTTGGGGCTGCGGGCTTTCCTGGCCACTCTAGCCTCAAAAGCACCTTTTTTTCATATTTCCCAGCACCGGCCTCCAATACGCCAAATGTCCTGGCATGGCTCCCACAGCCAAGGTGGCAGCCAGAACAACTCTTGCTTTCTTTCAAGGTCTCTGGGAACTACTTGCATTGCCACCCAGACTTTGGGGCTGCGGGCTTTCCTGGCCACTCTAGCCTCACAAGCACCTTTTTTTCTTATTTCCCAGCACCGGCCTCCAATACGCCGAACGTCCTGGCCTGGCTCCCACAGCCAAGCTGGCAGCCAGAACAACTCTTGCTTTCTTTCAAGGTCTCTGGGAACTACTTGCATTGCCACCCAGACTTTGGGGCTGCGGGCTTTCCTGGCCACTCTAGCCTCAAAAGCACCTTTTTTTCACTTTTCCCCAGCACCGGCGCCCAATATGCCAAACGTCCTGGCCTGGCTCCCACAGCCAAGGTGGCAGCCAGAACAACTCTTGCTTTCTTTCAAGGTCTCTGGGAACTACTTGCATTGCCACCCAGACTTTGGGGCTGCGGGCTTTCCGGGCCACTCTATCCTCAAAAGCATCTTTTTTTCACTTTACCCCAGCACCGGCCTCCAATATGCCGAACGTCCTGTCCTGGCTCCCACACCCAAGCTGGCAGCCAGAACAACTCTTGCTTTCTTTCAAGGTCTCTGGGAACTACTTGCATTGCCACCCAGACTTTGGGGCTGCGGGCTTTCCTGGCCACTCTAGCCTCAAAAGCATCTTTTTTTCACTTTACCCCAGCACCGTCGCCCAATATGCCAAACGTCCTGGCCTGGCTCCCACAGCCAAGGTGGCAGCCAGAACAACGCTTGCTTTCTTTCAAGGTCTCTGGGAACTACTTGCATTGCCACCCAGACTTTGGGGCTGCGGGCTTTCCTGGCCACTCTAGCCTCACAAGCACCTTTTTTTCATATTTCCCAGCACCGGCCTCCAATACGCCGAACGTCCTGGCCTGGCTCCCACAGCCAAGGTGGCAGCCAGAACAACTCTTGCTTTCTTTCAAGGTCTCTGGGAACTACTTGCATTGCCACCCAGACTTTGGGGCTGCGGGCTTTCCTGGCCACTCTAGCCTCAAAAGCACCTTTTTTTCACTTTTCCCCAGCACCGGCGCCCAATATGCCAAACGTCCTGGCCTGGCTCCCACAGCCAAGCTGGCAGCCAGAACAACTCTTGCTTTCTTTCAAGGTCTCTGGGAACTACTTGCATTGCCACCCAGACTTTGGGGCTGCGGGCTTTCCTGGCCACTCTAGCCTCAAAAGCACCTGTTTATCACTTTTCCCTAGCACCGTCCTCCAATATGCCGAACGTCCTGGCCTGGCTCCCACAGCCAAGGTGGCAGCCAGAACAACTCTTGCTTTCTTTCAAGGTCTCTGGGAACTACTTGCATTGCCACCCAGACTTTGGGGCTGCGGGCTTTCCTGGCCACTCTATCCTCAAAAGCACCTGTTTTTCACTTTACCCCAGCACCGTCGCCCAATATGCCAAACGTCCTGGCCTGGCTCCCACAGCCACGCTGGCAGCCAGAACAACTCTTGCTTTCTTTCAAGGTCTCTGGGAACTACTTGCATTGCCACCCAGACTTTGGGGCTGCGGGCTTTCCTGGCCACTCTAGCCTCAAAAGCACCTTTTTTTCATATTTCCCAGCACCGGCCTCCAATACGCCAAATGTCCTGGCATGGCTCCCACAGCCAAGGTGGCAGCCAGAACAACTCTTGCTTTCTTTCAAGGTCTCTGGGAACTACTTGCATTGCCACCCAGACTTTGGGGCTGCGGGCTTTCCTGGCCACTCTAGCCTCACAAGCACCTTTTTTTCTTATTTCCCAGCACCGGCCTCCAATACGCCGAACGTCCTGGCCTGGCTCCCACAGCCAAGCTGGCAGCCAGAACAACTCTTGCTTTCTTTCAAGGTCTCTGGGAACTACTTGCATTGCCACCCAGACTTTGGGGCTGCGGGCTTTCCTGGCCACTCTAGCCTCAAAAGCACCTTTTTTTCACTTTTCCCCAGCACCGGCGCCCAATATGCCAAACGTCCTGGCCTGGCTCCCACAGCCAAGGTGGCAGCCAGAACAACTCTTGCTTTCTTTCAAGGTCTCTGGGAACTACTTGCATTGCCACCCAGACTTTGGGGCTGCGGGCTTTCCGGGCCACTCTATCCTCAAAAGCATCTTTTTTTCACTTTACCCCAGCACCGGCCTCCAATATGCCGAACGTCCTGTCCTGGCTCCCACACCCAAGCTGGCAGCCAGAACAACTCTTGCTTTCTTTCAAGGTCTCTGGGAACTACTTGCATTGCCACCCAGACTTTGGGGCTGCGGGCTTTCCTGGCCACTCTAGCCTCAAAAGCATCTTTTTTTCACTTTACCCCAGCACCGTCGCCCAATATGCCAAACGTCCTGGCCTGGCTCCCACAGCCAAGGTGGCAGCCAGAACAACGCTTGCTTTCTTTCAAGGTCTCTGGGAACTACTTGCATTGCCACCCAGACTTTGGGGCTGCGGGCTTTCCTGGCCACTCTAGCCTCAAAAGCACCTTTTTTTCATATTTCCCAGCACCGGCCTCCAATACGCCGAACGTCCTGGCCTGGCTCCCACAGCCAACGTGGCAGCCAGAACAACTCTTGCTTTCTTTCAAGGTCTCTGGGAACTACTTGCATTGCCACCCAGACTTTGGGGCTGCGGGCTTTCCTGGCCACTCTAGCCTCAAAAGAACCTGTTTTTCACTTTTCCCTACCACCGTCCTCCAATATGCCGAACGTCCTGTCCTAGCTCCTATAGCCAATGTGGCAGCCAGAACAACTCTTGCTTTCTTTCAAGGTCTCTGGGAACTACTTGCATTGCCACCCAGACTTTGGGGCTGCGGGCTTTCCTGGCCACTCTAGCCTCAAAAGCACCTTTTTTTCATATTTCCCAGCACCGGCCTCCAATACACCGAACGTCCTGGCCTGGCTCCCACAGCCAAGCTGGCAGCCAGAACAACTCTTGCTTTCTTTCAAGGTCTCTGGGAACTACTTGCATTGCCACCCAGACTTTGGGGCTGCGGGCTTTCCTGGCCACTCTAGCCTCAAAAGCACCTTTTTTTCACTTTTCCCCAGCACCGGCCTCCAATATGCCGAACGTCCTGGCCTGGCTCCCACAGCCAAGGTGGCAGCCAGAACAACTCTTGCTTTCTTTCAAGGTCTCTGGGAACTACTTGCATTGCCACCCAGACTTTGGGGCTGCGGGCTTTCCTGGCCACTCTAGCCTCAAAAGCACCTTTTTTTCACTTTTCCCCAGCACCGTCGCCCAATATGCCGAACGTCCTGGCCTGGCTCCCACAGCCAAGCTGGCAGCCAGAACAACTCTTGCTTTCTTTCAAGGTCTCTGGGAACTACTTGCATTGCCACCCAGACTTTGGGGCTGCGGGCTTTCCTGGCCACTCTAGCCTCAAAAGCACCTTTTTTTCATATTTCCCAGCACCGGCCTCCAATATGCCGAACGTCCTGGCCTGGCTCCCACAGCCAAGGTGGCACCCAGAACAACTCTTGCTTTCTTTCAAGGTCTCTGGGAACTACTTGCATTGCCACACAATCTTTGGGGCTGCGGGCTTTCCTGGCCACTCTATCCTCAAAAGAACCTGTTTTTCACTTTTCCCCAGCACCGGCCTCCAATATGCTGAACGTCCTGGCCTGGTTCCCACAGCCAAGCTGGCAGCCAGAACAACTCTTGCTTTCTTTCAAGGTCTCTGGGAACTACTTGCATTGCCACCCAGACTTTGGGGCTGCGGGCTTTCCTGGCCACTCTAGCCTCACAAGCACCTTTTTTTTATATTTCCCAGCACCGTCCTCCAATACGCCGAACGTCCTGTCCTAGCTCCTATAGCCAAGGTGGCAGCCAGAACAACTCTTGCTTTCTTTCAAGGTCTCTGGGAACTACTTGCATTGCCACACAGACTTTGGGGCTGCGGGCTTTCCTGGCCACTCTAGCCTCAAAAGCACCTGTCTTTCACTTTACCCCACACCGGCCTCCAATATGCCGAACGTCCTGGCCTGGCTCCCACAGCCAAGGTGGCAGCCAGAACAACTCTTGCTTTCTTTCAAGGTCTCTGGGAACTACTTGCATTGCCACCCAGACTTTGGGGCTGCGGGCTTTCCTGGCCACTCTAGCCTCAAAAGCACCTTTTTTTCACTTTACCCCAGCACCGGCCTCCAATACGCCGAACGTCCTGGCCTGGCTCCCACACCCAAGGTGGCAGCCAGAACAACTCTTGCTTTCTTTCAAGGTCTCTGGGAACTACTTGCATTTCCACACAGACTTTGGGGCTGCGGGCTTTCCTGGCCACTCTAGCCTCAAAAGCACCTTTTTTTCATATTTCCCAGCACCGGCCTCCAATACGCCGAACGTCCTGGCCTGGCTCCCACAGCCACGCTGGCAGCCAGAACAACTCTTGCTTTCTTTCAAGGTCTCTGGGAACTACTTGCATTGCCACCCAGACTTTGGGGCTGCGGGCTTTCCTGGCCACTCTAGCCTCAAAAGCACCTTTTTTTCACTTTACCCCACACCGTCCTCCAATATGCCGAACGTCCTGTCCTAGCTCCTATAGCCAAGCTGGCAGCCAGAACAACTCTTGCTTTCTTTCAAGGTCTCTGGGAACTACTTGCATTGCCACCCAGACTTTGGGGCTGCGGGCTTTCCTGGCCACTCTAGCCTCAAAAGCACCTTTTTTTCACTTTTCCCCAGCACCGTCGCCCAATATGCCGAACGTCCTGGCCTGGCTCCCACACCCAAGGTGGCACCCAGAACAACTCTTGCTTTCTTTCAAGGTCTCTGGGAACTACTTGCATTGCCACACAGACTTTGGGGCTGCGGGCTTTCCTGGCCACTCTAGCCTCAAAAGCACCTTTTTTTCATATTTCCCAGCACCGGCCTCCAATACGCCGAACGTCCTGGCCTGGCTCCCACAGCCAAGGTGGCAGCCAGAACAACTCTTGCTTTCTTTCAAGGTCTCTGGGAACTACTTGCATTGCCACCCAGACTTTGGGGCTGCGGGCTTTCCTGGCCACTCTAGCCTCAAAAGCACCTTTTTTTCACTTTTCCCCAGCACCGTCGCCCAATATGCCGAACGTCCTGGCCTGGCTCCCACAGCCAAGGTGGCAGCCAGAACAACTCTTGCTTTCTTTCAAGGTCTCTGGGAACTACTTGCATTGCCACCCAGACTTTGGGGCTGCGGGCTTTCCTGGCCACTCTAGCCTCAAAAGCACCTTTTTTTCATATTTCCCAGCACCGGCCTCCAATATGCCGAACGTCCTGTCCTGGCTCCCACAGCCAAGGTGGCAGCCAGAACAACTCTTGCTTTCTTTCAAGGTCTCTGGGAACTACTTGCATTGCCACACAATCTTTGGGGCTGCGGGCTTTCCTGGCCACTCTATCCTCAAAAGAACCTGTTTTTCACTTTTCCCCAGCACCGGCCTCCAATATGCTGAACGTCCTGGCCTGGTTCCCACAGCCAAGCTGGCAGCCAGAACAACTCTTGCTTTCTTTCAAGGTCTCTGGGAACTACTTGCATTGCCACCCAGACTTTGGGGCTGCGGGCTTTCCTGGCCACTCTAGCCTCACAAGCACCTTTTTTTTATATTTCCCAGCACCGTCCTCCAATACGCCGAACGTCCTGTCCTAGCTCCTATAGCCAAGGTGGCAGCCAGAACAACTCTTGCTTTCTTTCAAGGTCTCTGGGAACTACTTGCATTGCCACACAGACTTTGGGGCTGCGGGCTTTCCTGGCCACTCTAGCCTCAAAAGCACCTGTTTTTCACTTTTCCCCAGCACCGTCGCCCAATATGCCGAACGTCCTGGCCTGGCTCCCACAGCCAAGGTGGCAGCCAGAACAACTCTTGCTTTCTTTCAAGGTCTCTGGGAACTACTTGCATTGCCACACAGACTTTGGGGCTGCGGGCTTTCCTGGCCACTCTAGCCTCAAAAGCACCTTTTTTTCACTTTACCCCACACCGTCCTCCAATATGCCGAACGTCCTGTCCTAGCTCCTATAGCCAAAGTGGCAGCCAGAACAACTCTTGCTTTCTTTCAAGGTCTCTGGGAACTACTTGCATTGCCACCCAGACTTTGGGGCTGCGGGCTTTCCTGGCCACTCTAGCCTCAAAAGCACCTTTTTTTCACTTTTCCCCAGCACCGTCGCCCAATATGCCGAACGTCCTGGCCTGGCTCCCACAGCCAAGCTGGCAGCCAGAACAACTCTTGCTTTCTTTCAAGGTCTCTGGGAACTACTTGCATTGCCACACAGACTTTGGGGCTGCGGGCTTTCCTGGCCACTCTAGCCTCAAAAGCACCTTTTTTTCATATTTCCCAGCACCGTCCTCCAATACGCCGAACGTCCTGGCCTGGCTCCCACAGCCAAGGTGGCAGCCAGAACAACTCTTGCTTTCTTTCAAGGTCTCTGGGAACTACTTGCATTGCCACCCAGACTTTGGGGCTGCGGGCTTTCCTGGCCACTCTAGCCTCAAAAGCACCTTTTTTTCACTTTTCCCCAGCACCGTCGCCCAATATGCCGAACGTCCTGGCCTGGCTCCCACAGCCAAGGTGGCAGCCAGAACAACTCTTGCTTTCTTTCAAGGTCTCTGGGAACTACTTGCATTGCCACCCAGACTTTGGGGCTGCGGGCATTCCTGGCCACTCTAGCCTCAAAAGCACCTTTTTTTCATATTTCCCAGCACCGGCCTCCAATATGCCGAACGTCCTGTCCTGGCTCCCACAGCCAAGGTGGCACCCAGAACAACTCTTGCTTTCTTTCAAGGTCTCTGGGAACTACTTGCATTGCCACACAATCTTTGGGGCTGCGGGCTTTCCTGGCCACTCTATCCTCAAAAGAACCTGTTTTTCACTTTTCCCCAGCACCGGCCTCCAATATGCTGAACGTCCTGGCCTGGTTCCCACAGCCAAGGTGGCAGCCAGAACAACTCTTGCTTTCTTTCAAGGTCTCTGGGAACTACTTGCATTGCCACACAGACTTTGGGGCTGCGGGCTTTCCTGGCCACTCTAGCCTCAAAAGCACCTTTTTTTCATATTTCCCAGCACCGGCCTCCAATACGCCGAACGTCCTGGCCTGGCTCCCACAGCCAACGTGGCAGCCAGAACAACTCTTGCTTTCTTTCAAGGTCTCTGGGAACTACTTGCATTGCCACACAGACTTTGGGGCTGCGGGCTTTCCTGGCCACTCTAGCCTCAAAAGCACCTGTTTTTCACTTTACCCCACACCGGCCTCCAATATGCCGAACGTCCTGTCCTAGCTCCTATAGCCAAAGTGGCAGCCAGAACAACTCTTGCTTTCTTTCAAGGTCTCTGGGAACTACTTGCATTGCCACCCAGACTTTGGGGCTGCGGGCTTTCCTGGCCACTCTAGCCTCAAAAGCACCTTTTTTTCACTTTTCCCCAGCACCGTCGCCCAATATGCCGAACGTCCTGGCCTGGCTCCCACAGCCAAGGTGGCACCCAGAACAACTCTTGCTTTCTTTCAAGGTCTCTGGGAACTACTTGCATTGCCACACAGACTTTGGGGCTGCGGGCTTTCCTGGCCACTCTAGCCTCAAAAGCACCTTTTTTTCATATTTCCCAGCACCGGCCTCCAATACGCCGAACGTCCTGGCCTGGCTCCCACAGCCAAGGTGGCAGCCAGAACAACTCTTGCTTTCTTTCAAGGTCTCTGGGAACTACTTGCATTGCCACCCAGACTTTGGGGCTGCGGGCTTTCCTGGCCACTCTAGCCTCAAAAGCACCTTTTTTTCACTTTTCCCCAGCACCGTCGCCCAATATGCCGAACGTCCTGGCCTGGCTCCCACAGCCAAGCTGGCAGCCAGAACAACTCTTGCTTTCTTTCAAGGTCTCTGGGAACTACTTGCATTGCCACCCAGACTTTGGGGCTGCGGGCTTTCCTGGCCACTCTAGCCTCAAAAGAACCTGTTTTTCACTTTTCCCCAGCACCGGCCTCCAACATGCCGAACGTCCTGGCCTGGCTCCCACAGCCAAGGTGGCAGCCAGAACAACTCTTGCTTTCTTTCAAGGTCTCTGGGAACTACTTGCATTGCCACCCAGACTTTGGGGCTGCGGGCTTTCCTGGCCACTCTAGCCTCACAAGCACCTTTTTTTCATATTTCCCAGCACCGGCCTCCAATACGCCGAACGTCCTGGCCTGGCTCCCACAGCCAAGCTGGCAGCCAGAACAACTCTTGCTTTCTTTCAAGGTCTCTGGGAACTACTTGCATTGCCACCCAGACTTTGGGGCTGCGGGCTTTCCTGGCCACTCTAGCCTCAAAAGCACCTTTTTTTCACTTTACCCCACACCGTCCTCCAATATGCCGAACGTCCTGTCCTAGCTCCTATAGCCAAAGTGGCAGCCAGAACAACTCTTGCTTTCTTTCAAGGTCTCTGGGAACTACTTGCATTGCCACCCAGACTTTGGGGCTGCGGGCTTTCCTGGCCACTCTAGCCTCAAAAGCACCTTTTTTTCACTTTACCCCAGCACCGTCGCCCAATATGCCGAACGTCCTGGCCTGGCTCCCACAGCCAACGTGGCAGCCAGAACAACTCTTGCTTTCTTTCAAGGTCTCTGGGAACTACTTGCATTGCCACCCAGACTTTGGGGCTGCGGGCTTTCCTGGCCACTCTAGCCTCAAAAGCACCTTTTTTTCATATTTCCCAGCACCGGCCTCCAATACGCCGAACGTCCTGGCCTGGCTCCCACAGCCAAGCTGGCAGCCAGAACAACTCTTGCTTTCTTTCAAGGTCTCTGGGAACTACTTGCATTGCCACCCAGACTTTGGGGGCTGCGGGCTTTCCTGGCCACTCTAGCCTCAAAAGCACCTTTTTTTCACTTTTCCCCAGCACGGTCGCCCAATATGCCGAACGTCCTGGCCTGGCTCCCACAGCCAAGCTGGCAGCCAGAACAACTCTTGCTTTCTTTCAAGGTCTCTGGGAACTACTTGCATTGCCACCCAGACTTTGGGGCTGCGGGCTTTCCTGGCCACTCTATCCTCACAAGCACCTTTTTTTTATATTTCCCAGCACCGTCCTCCAATATGCCGAACGTCCTGGCCTGGCTCCCACAGCCAAGCTGGCAGCCAGAACAACTCTTGCTTTCTTTCAAGGTCTCTGGGAACTACTTGCATTGCCACCCAGACTTTGGGGCTGCGGGCTTTCCTGGCCACTCTAGCCTCAAAATAACCTGTTTTTCACTTTTCCCCAGCACCGGCCTCCAATATGCCGAACGTCCTGTCCTAGCTCCTATAGCCAAAGTGGCAGCCAGAACAACTCTTGCTTTCTTTCAAGGTCTCTGGGAACTACTTGCATTGCCACCCAGACTTTGGGGCTGCGGGCTTTCCTGGCCACTCTAGCCTCAAAAGCACCTTTTTTTCATATTTCCCAGCACCGGCCTCCAATACGCCGAACGTCCTGGCCTGGCTCCCACAGCCAAGCTGGCAGCCAGAACAACTCTTGCTTTCTTTCAAGGTCTCTGGGAACTACTTGCATTGCCACCCAGACTTTGGGGCTGCGGGCTTTCCTGGCCACTCTAGCCTCAAAAGCACCTTTTTTTCACTTTTCCCCAGCACCGTCGCCCAATATGCCGAACGTCCTGGCCTGGCTCCCACACCCAAGGTGGCAGCCAGAACAACTCTTGCTTTCTTTCAAGGTCTCTGGGAACTACTTGCATTGCCACCCAGACTTTGGGGCTGCGGGCTTTCCTGGCCACTCTAGCCTCACAAGCACCTTTTTTTTATATTTCCCAGCACCGTCCTCCAATATGCCGAACGTCCTGGCCTGGCTCCCACAGCCAAGCTGGCAGCCAGAACAACTCTTGCTTTCTTTCAAGGTCTCTGGGAACTACTTGCATTGCCACCCAGACTTTGGGGCTGCGGGCTTTCCTGGCCACTCTAGCCTCAAAATAACCTGTTTTTCACTTTTCCCCAGCACCGGCCTCCAATATGCCGAACGTCCTGTCCTAGCTCCTATAGCCAAAGTGGCAGCCAGAACAACTCTTGCTTTCTTTCAAGGTCTCTGGGAACTACTTGCATTGCCACCCAGACTTTGGGGCTGCGGGCTTTCCTGGCCACTCTAGCCTCAAAAGCACCTTTTTTTCATATTTCCCAGCACCGGCCTCCAATACGCCGAACGTCCTGGCCTGGCTCCCACAGCCAAGCTGGCAGCCAGAACAACTCTTGCTTTCTTTCAAGGTCTCTGGGAACTACTTGCATTGCCACCCAGACTTTGGGGCTGCGGGCTTTCCTGGCCACTCTAGCCTCAAAAGCACCTGTTTTTCACTTTTCCCCAGCACCGTCGCCCAATATTGCGAACGTCCTGGCCTGGCTCCCACAGCCAAGGTGGCAGCCAGAACAACTCTTGCTTTCTTTCAAGGTCTCTGGGAACTACTTGCATTGCCACCCAGACTTTGGGGCTGCGGGCTTTCCTGGCCACTCTAGCCTCAAAAGCACCTTTTTTTCACTTTTCCCCAGCACCGTCCTCCAATATGCCGAACGTCCTGGCCTGGCTCCCACAGCCAAGGTGGCACCCAGAACAACGCTTGCTTTCTTTCAAGGTCTCTGGGAACTACTTGCATTGCCACCCAGACTTTGGGGCTGCGGGCTTTCCTGGCCACTCTAGCCTCAAAAGCACCTTTTTTTCACTTTTCCCCAGCACCGGCCTCCAATATGCCGAACGTCCTGGCCTGGCTCCCACAGCCAAGGTGGCACCCAGAACAACGCTTGCTTTCTTTCAAGGTCTCTGGGAACTACTTGCATTGCCACCCAGACTTTGGGGCTGCGGGCTTTCCTGGCCACTCTAGCCTCAAAAGCACCTGTTTTTCATATTTCCCAGCACCGGCCTCCAACATGCCGAACGTCCCGGCCTGGCTCCCACAGCCAACGTGGCAGCCAGAACAACTCTTGCTTTCTTTCAAGGTCTCTGGAAACTACTTGCATTGCCACCCAGACTTTGGGGCTGCGGGCTTTCCTGGCCACTCTAGCCTCAAAAGAACCTGTTTTTCACTTTTCCCCAGCACCGGCCTCCAATATGCTGAACGTCCTGGCCTGGCTCCCACAGCCAAGGTGGCAGCCAGAACAACTCTTGCTTTCTTTCAAGGTCTCTGGGAACTACTTGCATTGCCACCCAGACTTTGGGGCTGCGGGCTTTCCTGGCCACTCTAGCCTCACAAGCACCTTTTTTTTATATTTCCCAGCACCGGCCTCCAATACGCCGAACGTCCTGTCCTAGCTCCTATAGCCAACGTGGCAGCCAGAACAACTCTTGCTTTCTTTCAAGGTCTCTGGGAACTACTTGCATTGCCACCCAGACTTTGGGGCTGCGGGCTTTCCTGGCCACTCTAGCCTCAAAAGCACCTTTTTTTCACTTTTCCCCAGCACCGGCCTCCAATATGCCGAACGTCCTGGCCTGGCTCCCACAGCCAAGCTGGCAGCCAGAACAACTCTTGCTTTCTTTCAAGGTCTCTGGGAACTACTTGCATTGCCACCCAGACTTTGGGGCTGCGGGCTTTCCTGGCCACTCTAGCCTCAAAAGAACCTGTTTTTCACTTTTCCCTACCACCGTCCTCCAATATGCCGAACGTCCTGTCCTAGCTCCTATGGCCAAAGTGGCAGCCAGAACAACTCTTGCTTTCTTTCAAGGTCTCTGGGAACTACTTGCATTGCCACCCAGACTTTGGGGCTGCGGGCTTTCCTGGCCACTCTAGCCTCAAAAGCACCTGTTTTTCATATTTCCCAGCACCGGCCTCCAATACGCCGAACGTCCTGGCCTGGCTCCCACAGCCAAGCTGGCAGCCAGAACAACTCTTGCTTTCTTTCAAGGTCTCTGGGAACTACTTGCATTGCCACCCAGACTTTGGGGCTGCGGGCTTTCCTGGCCACTCTAGCCTCAAAAGCACCTTTTTTTCACTTTTCCCCAGCACCGGCCTCCAATATGCCGAACGTCCTGGCCTGGCTCCCACAGCCAAGGTGGCAGCCAGAACAACTCTTGCTTTCTTTCAAGGTCTCTGGGAACTACTTGCATTGCCACCCAGACTTTGGGGCTGCGGGCTTTCCTGGCCACTCTAGCCTCAAAAGAACCTTTTTTTCACTTTTCCCCAGCACCGGCCTCCAATATGCTGAACGTCCTGGCCTGGCTCCCACAGCCAACGTGGCAGCCAGAACAACTCTTGCTTTCTTTCAAGGTCTCTGGGAACTACTTGCATTGCCACCCAGACTTTGGGGCTGCGGGCTTTCCTGGCCACTCTATCCTCACAAGCACCTTTTTTTTATATTTCCCAGCACCGGCCTCCAATACGCCGAACGTCCTGTCCTAGCTCCTATAGCCAACGTGGCAGCCAGAACAACTCTTGCTTTCTTTCAAGGTCTCTGGGAACTACGTGCATTGCCACCCAGACTTTGGGGCTGCGGGCTTTCCTGGCCACTCTAGCCTCAAAAGCACCTGTTTTTCACTTTTCCCCAGCACCGGCCTCCAATATGCCGAACGTCCTGGCCTGGCTCCCACAGCCAAGCTGGCAGCCAGAACAACTCTTGCTTTCTTTCAAGGTCTCTGGGAACTACTTGCATTGCCACCCAGACTTTGGGGCTGCGGGCTTTCCTGGCCACTCTATCCTCAAAAGAACCTGTTTTTCACTTTTCCCTAGCACCGTCCTCCAATATGCCGAACGTCCTGTCCTAGCTCCTATAGCCAAAGTGGCAGCCAGAACAACTCTTGCTTTCTTTCAAGGTCTCTGGGAACTACTTGCATTGCCACCCAGACTTTGGGGCTGCGGGCTTTCCTGGCCACTCTAGCCTCAAAAGCACCTTTTTTTCACTTTTCCCCAGCACCGTCGCCCAATATGCCGAACGTCCTTGCCTGGCTCCCACAGCCAAGGTGGCAGCCAGAACAACTCTTGCTTTCTTTCAAGGTCTCTGGGAACTACTTGCATTGCCACACAGACTTTGGGGCTGCGGGCTTTCCTGGCCACTCTAGCCTCAAAAGCACCTTTTTTTCATATTTCCCAGCACCGGCCTCCAATACGCCGAACGTCCTGGCCTGGCTCCCACAGCCAAGGTGGCAGCCAGAACAACTCTTGCTTTCTTTCAAGGTCTCTGGGAACTACTTGCATTGCCACCCAGACTTTGGGGCTGCGGGCTTTCCTGGCCACTCTATCCTCAAAAGCACCTTTTTTTCACTTTTCCCCAGCACCGTCGCCCAATATGCCGAACGTCCTGGCCTGGCTCCCACAGCCAAGGTGGCAGCCAGAACAACTCTTGCTTTCTTTCAAGGTCTCTGGGAACTACTTGCATTGCCACCCAGACTTTGGGGCTGCGGGCTTTCCTGGCCACTCTAGCCTGAAAAGAACCTGTTTTTCACTTTTCCCCAGCACCGGCCTCCAATATGCCGAACGTCCTGGCCTGGCTCCCACAGCCAAGCTGGCAGCCAGAACAACTCTTGCTTTCTTTCAAGGTCTCTGGGAACTACTTGCATTGCCACCCAGACTTTGGGGCTGCGGGCTTTCCTGGCCACTCTAGCCTCACAAGCACCTTTTTTTCATATTTCCCAGCACCGGCCTCCAATACTCCGAACGTCCTGGCCTAGCTCCCACAGCCAAGGTGGCAGCCAGAACAACTCTTGCTTTCTTTCAAGGTCTCTGGGAACTACTTGCATTGCCACCCAGACTTTGGGGCTGCGGGCTTTCCTGGCCACTCTAGCCTCAAAAGCACCTTTTTTTCACTTTACCCCACACCGTCCTCCAATATGCCAAACGTCCTGTCCTAGCTCCTATAGCCAAAGTGGCAGCCAGAACAACTCTTGCTTTCTTTCAAGGTCTCTGGGAACTACTTGCATTGCCACCCAGACTTTGGGGCTGCGGGCTTTCCTGGCCACTCTAGCCTCAAAAGCACCTTTTTTTCACTTTACCCCAGCACCGTCGCCCAATATGCCGAACGTCCTGGCCTGGCTCCCACAGCCAACGTGGCAGCCAGAACAACTCTTGCTTTCTTTCAAGGTCTCTGGGAACTACTTGCATTGCCACACAGACTTTGGGGCTACGGGCTTTCCTGGCCACTCTAGCCTCAAAAGCACCTTTTTTTCATATTTCCCAGCACCGGCCTCCAATACGCCGAACGTCCTGGCCTGGCTCCCACAGCCAAGCTGGCACCCAGAACAACTCTTGCTTTCTTTCAAGGTCTCTGGGAACTACTTGCATTGCCACCCAGACTTTGGGGCTGCGGGCTTTCCTGGCCACTCTATCCTCAAAAGCACCTTTTTTTCACTTTTCCCCAGCACCATCGCCCAATATGCCGAACGTCCTGGCCTGGCTCCCACAGCCAACGTGGCAGCCAGAACAACTCTTGCTTTCTTTCAAGGTCTCTGGGAACTACTTGCATTGCCACACAGACTTTGGGGCTGCGGGCTTTCCTGGCCACTCTAGCCTCAAAAGCACCTTTTTTTCATATTTCCCAGCACCGGCCTCCAATATGCCGAACGTCCTGGCCTGGCTCCCACAGCCAAGCTGGCAGCAAGAACAATTCTTGCTTTCTTTCAAGGTCTCTGGGAACTACTTGCATTGCCACCCAGACTTTGGGGCTGCGGGCTTTCCTGGCCACTCTAGCCTCAAAAGAACCTGTTTTTCACTTTTCCCTAGCACCGTCCTCCAATATGCCGAACGTCCTGTTCTAGCTCCTATAGCCAAAGTGGCAGCCAGAACAACTCTTGCTTTCTTTCAAGGTCTCTGGGAACTACTTGCATTGCCACCCAGACTTTGGGGCTGCGGGCTTTCCTGGCCACTCTAGCCTCACAAGCACCTTTTTTTCATATTTCCCAGCACCGGCCTCCAATACGCCGAACGTCCTGGCCTGGCTCCCACAGCCAAGCTGGCACCCAGAACAACTCTTGCTTTCTTTCAAGGTCTCTGGGAACTACTTGCATTGCCACCCAGACTTTGGGGCTGCGGGCTTTCCTGGCCACTCTAGCCTCAAAAGCACCTTTTTTTCACTTTTCCCCAGCACCGTCGCCCAATATGCCGAACGTCCTGGCCTGGCTCCCACAGCCAAGGTGGCAGCCAGAACAACTCTTGCTTTCTTTCAAGGTCTCTGGGAACTACTTGCATTGCCACCCAGACTTTGGGGCTGCGGGCTTTCCTGGCCACTCTAGCCTCAAAAGCACCTTTTTTTCATATTTCCCAGCACCGGCCTCCAATATGCCGAACGTCCTGGCCTGGCTCCCACAGCCAAGCTGGCAGCCAGAACAACTCTTGCTTTCTTTCAAGGTCTCTGGGAACTACTTGCATTGCCACCCAGACTTTGGGGCTGCGGGCTTTCCTGGCCACTCTAGCCTCAAAAGAACCTGTTTTTCACTTTTACCTAGCACCGTCCTCCAATATGCCGAACGTCCTGTTCTAGCTCCTATAGCCAAAGTGGCAGCCAGAACAACTCTTGCTTTCTTTCAAGGTCTCTGGGAACTACTTGCATTGCCACCCAGACTTTGGGGCTGCGGGCTTTCCTGGCCACTCTAGCCTCAAAAGCACCTTTTTTTCATATTTCCCAGCACCGGCCTCCAATACGCCGAACGTCCTGGCCTGGCTCCCACAGCCAAGCTGGCAGCCAGAACAACTCTTGCTTTCTTTCAAGGTCTCTGGGAACTACTTGCATTGCCACCCAGACTTTGGGGCTGCGGGCTTTCCTGGCCACTCTAGCCTCAAAAGCACCTTTTTTTCACTTTTCCCCAGCACCGTCGCCCAATATTGCGAACGTCATGGCCTGGCTCCCACAGCCAAGCTGGCAGCCAGAACAACTCTTGCTTTCTTTCAAGGTCTCTGGGAACTACTTGCATTGCCACACAGACTTTGGGGCTGCGGGCTTTCCTGGCCACTCTAGCCTCAAAAGCACCTGTTTTTCATATTTCCCAGCACCGGCCTCCAATACGCCGAACGTCCTGGCCTGGCTCCCACAGCCAAGGTGGCAGCCAGAACAACTCTTGCTTTCTTTCAAGGTCTCTGGGAACTACTTGCATTGCCACCCAGACTTTGGGGCTGCGGGCTTTCCTGGCCACTCTATCCTCAAAAGCACCTTTTTTTCACTTTTCCCCAGCACCGTCGCCCAATATGCCGAACGTCCTGGCCTGGCTCCCACAGCCAACGTGGCAGCCAGAACAACTCTTGCTTTCTTTCAAGGTCTCTGGGAACTACTTGCATTGCCACCCAGACTTTGGGGCTGCGGGCTTTCCTGGCCACTCTAGCCTGAAAAGAACCTGTTTTTCACTTTTCCCCAGCACCGGCCTCCAATATGCCGAACGTCCTGGCCTGGCTCCCACAGCCAAGCTGGCAGCCAGAACAACTCTTGCTTTCTTTCAAGGTCTCTGGGAACTACTTGCATTGCCACACAGACTTTGGGGCTGCGGGCTTTCCTGGCCACTCTAGCCTCACAAGCACCTTTTTTTCATATTTCCCAGCACCGGCCTCCAATACTCCGAACGTCCTGGCCTAGCTCCCACAGCCAAGGTGGCAGCCAGAACAACTCTTGCTTTCTTTCAAGGTCTCTGGGAACTACTTGCATTGCCACCCAGACTTTGGGGCTGCGGGCTTTCCTGGCCACTCTAGCCTCAAAAGCACCTTTTTTTCACTTTACCCCACACCGTCCTCCAATATGCCAAACGTCCTGTCCTAGCTCCTATAGCCAAAGTGGCAGCCAGAACAACTCTTGCTTTCTTTCAAGGTCTCTGGGAACTACTTGCATTGCCACCCAGACTTTGGGGCTGCGGGCTTTCCTGGCCACTCTAGCCTCAAAAGCACCTTTTTTTCACTTTACCCCAGCACCGTCGCCCAATATGCCGAACGTCCTGGCCTGGCTCCCACAGCCAACGTGGCAGCCAGAACAACTCTTGCTTTCTTTCAAGGTCTCTGGGAACTACTTGCATTGCCACACAGACTTTGGGGCTACGGGCTTTCCTGGCCACTCTAGCCTCAAAAGCACCTTTTTTTCATATTTCCCAGCACCGGCCTCCAATACGCCGAACGTCCTGGCCTGGCTCCCACAGCCAAGCTGGCACCCAGAACAACTCTTGCTTTCTTTCAAGGTCTCTGGGAACTACTTGCATTGCCACCCAGACTTTGGGGCTGCGGGCTTTCCTGGCCACTCTATCCTCAAAAGCACCTTTTTTTCACTTTTCCCCAGCACCGTCGCCCAATATGCCGAACGTCCTGGCCTGGCTCCCACAGCCAACGTGGCAGCCAGAACAACTCTTGCTTTCTTTCAAGGTCTCTGGGAACTACTTGCATTGCCACACAGACTTTGGGGCTGCGGGCTTTCCTGGCCACTCTAGCCTCAAAAGCACCTTTTTTTCATATTTCCCAGCACCGGCCTCCAATATGCCGAACGTCCTGGCCTGGCTCCCACAGCCAAGCTGGCAGCAAGAACAATTCTTGCTTTCTTTCAAGGTCTCTGGGAACTACTTGCATTGCCACCCAGACTTTGGGGCTGCGGGCTTTCCTGGCCACTCTAGCCTCAAAAGAACCTGTTTTTCACTTTTCCCCAGCACCGTCCTCCAATATGCCGAACGTCCTGTTCTAGCTCCTATAGCCAAAGTGGCAGCCAGAACAACTCTTGCTTTCTTTCAAGGTCTCTGGGAACTACTTGCATTGCCACACAGACTTTGGGGCTACGGGCTTTCCTGGCCACTCTAGCCTCAAAAGCACCTTTTTTTCATATTTCCCAGCACCGGCCTCCAATACGCCGAACGTCCTGGCCTGGCTCCCACAGCCAAGCTGGCAGCCAGAACAACTCTTGCTTTCTTTCAAGGTCTCTGGGAACTACTTGCATTGCCACCCAGACTTTGGGGCTGCGGGCTTTCCTGGCCACTCTAGCCTCAAAAGCACCTTTTTTTCACTTTTCCCCAGCACCGTCGCCCAATATGCCGAACGTCCTGGCCTGGCTCCCACAGCCAAGGTGGCAGCCAGAACAACTCTTGCTTTCTTTCAAGGTCTCTGGGAACTACTTGCATTGCCACCCAGACTTTGGGGCTGCGGGCTTTCCTGGCCACTCTAGCCTCAAAAGCACCTTTTTTTCATATTTCCCAGCACCGGCCTCCAATATGCCGAACGTCCTGGCCTGGCTCCCACAGCCAAGCTGGCAGCCAGAACAACTCTTGCTTTCTTTCAAGGTCTCTGGGAACTACTTGCATTGCCACCCAGACTTTGGGGCTGCGGGCTTTCCTGGCCACTCTAGCCTCAAAAGAACCTGTTTTTCACTTTTCCCTAGCACCGTCCTCCAATATGCCGAACGTCCTGTTCTAGCTCCTATAGCCAAAGTGGCAGCCAGAACAACTCTTGCTTTCTTTCAAGGTCTCTGGGAACTACTTGCATTGCCACCCAGACTTTGGGGCTGCGGGCTTTCCTGGCCACTCTAGCCTCAAAAGCACCTTTTTTTCATATTTCCCAGCACCGGCCTCCAATACGCCGAACGTCCTGGCCTGGCTCCCACAGCCAAGCTGGCACCCAGAACAACTCTTGCTTTCTTTCAAGGTCTCTGGGAACTACTTGCATTGCCACCCAGACTTTGGGGCTGCGGGCTTTCCTGGCCACTCTAGCCTCAAAAGCACCTTTTTTTCACTTTTCCCCAGCACCGTCGCCCAATATTGCGAACGTCATGGCCTGGCTCCCACAGCCAAGCTGGCAGCCAGAACAACTCTTGCTTTCTTTCAAGGTCTCTGGGAACTACTTGCATTGCCACCCAGACTTTGGGGCTGCGGGCTTTCCTGGCCACTCTAGCCTCAAAAGCACCTTTTTTTCACTTTTCCCCAGCACCGGCCTCCAATATGCCGAACGTCCTGGCCTGGCTCCCACAGCCAAGGTGGCACCCAGAACAACTCTTGCTTTCTTTCAAGGTCTCTGGGAACTACTTGCATTGCCACCCAGACTTTGGGGCTGCGGGCTTTCCTGGCCACTCTAGCCTCAAAAGCACCTGTTTTTCATATTTCCCAGCACCGGCCTCCAACATGCCGAACGTCCTGGCCTGGCTCCCACAGCCAACGTGGCAGCCAGAACAACTCTTGCTTTCTTTCAAGGTCTCTGGGAACTACTTGCATTGCCACCCAGACTTTGGGGCTGCGGGCTTTCCTGGCCACTCTAGCCTCAAAAGAACCTGTTTTTCACTTTTCCCCAGCACCGGCCTCCAATATGCTGAACGTCCTGGCCTGGCTCCCACAGCCAAGGTGGCAGCCAGAACAACTCTTGCTTTCTTTCAAGGTCTCTGGGAACTACTTGCATTGCCACCCAGACTTTGGGGCTGCGGGCTTTCCTGGCCACTCTAGCCTCAAAAGCACCTTTTTTTCATATTTCCCAGCACCGGCCTCCAATACGCCGAACGTCCTGGCCTGGCTCCCACAGCCAAGCTGGCAGCCACAACAACTCTTGCTTTCTTTCAAGGTCTCTGGGAACTACTTGCATTGCCACCCAGACTTTGGGGCTGCGGGCTTTCCTGGCCACTCTAGCCTCAAAAGAACCTGTTTTTCACTTTTCCCTAGCACCGTCCTCCAATATGCCGAACGTCCTGTTCTAGCTCCTATAGCCAAAGTGGCAGCCAGAACAACTCTTGCTTTCTTTCAAGGTCTCTGGGAACTACTTGCATTGCCACCCAGACTTTGGGGCTGCGGGCTTTCCTGGCCACTCTAGCCTCAAAAGCACCTTTTTTTCACTTTTCCCCAGCACCGTCGCCCAATATTGCGAACGTCATGGCCTGGCTCCCACAGCCAAGCTGGCAGCCAGAACAACTCTTGCTTTCTTTCAAGGTCTCTGGGAACTACTTGCATTGCCACCCAGACTTTGGGGCTGCGGGCTTTCCTGGCCACTCTAGCCTCAAAAGCACCTTTTTTTCACTTTTCCCCAGCACCGGCCTCCAATATGCCGAACGTCCTGGCCTGGCTCCCACAGCCAAGGTGGCACCCAGAACAACGCTTGCTTTCTTTCAAGGTCTCTGGGAACTACTTGCATTGCCACCCAGACTTTGGGGCTGCGGGCTTTCCTGGCCACTCTAGCCTCAAAAGAACCTGTTTTTCACTTTTCCCCAGCACCGGCCTCCAATATGCCGAACGTCCTGGCCTGGCTCCCACAGCCAAGGTGGCACCCAGAACAACGCTTGCTTTCTTTCAAGGTCTCTGGGAACTACTTGCATTGCCACCCAGACTTTGGGGCTGCGGGCTTTCCTGGCCACTCTAGCCTCAAAAGCACCTGTTTTTCATATTTCCCAGCACCGCCCTCCAACATGCCGAACGTCCTGGCCTGGCTCCCACAGCCAACGTGGCAGCCAGAACAACTCTTGCTTTCTTTCAAGGTCTCTGGGAACTACTTGCATTGCCACCCAGACTTTGGGGCTGCGGGCTTTCCTGGCCACTCTAGCCTCAAAAGCACCTTTTTTTCATATTTCCCAGCACCGGCCTCCAATACGACGAACGTCCTGGCCTGGCTCCCACAGCCAAGGTGGCAGCCAGAACAACTCTTGCTTTCTTTCAAGGTCTCTGGGAACTACTTGCATTGCCACCCAGACTTTGGGGCTGCGGGCTTTCCTGGCCACTCTAGCCTCAAAAGCACCTTTTTTTCATATTTCCCAGCACCGGCCTCCAATATGCCGAACGTCCTGGCCTGGCTCCCACAGCCAAGCTGGCAGCCAGAACAACTCTTGCTTTCTTTCAAGGTCTCTGGGAACTACTTGCATTGCCACCCAGACTTTGGGGCTGCGGGCTTTCCTGGCCACTCTAGCCTCAAAAGCACCTTTTTTTCACTTTTCCCCAGCACCGTCGCCCAATATTGCGAACGTCATGGCCTGGCTCCCACACCCAAGGTGGCAGCCAGAACAACTCTTGCTTTCTTTCAAGGTCTCTGGGAACTACTTGCATTGCCACCCAGACTTTGGGGCTGCGGGCTTTCCTGGCCACTCTAGCCTCAAAAGCACCTTTTTTTCACTTTTCCCCAGCACCGGCCTCCAATATGCCGAACGTCCTGGCCTGGCTCCCACAGCCAAGGTGGCAGCCAGAACAACTCTTGCTTTCTTTCAAGGTCTCTGGGAACTACTTGCATTGCCACCCAGACTTTGGGGCTGCGGGCTTTCCTGGCCACTCTAGCCTCAAAAGCACCTTTTTTTCACTTTTCCCCAGCACCGGCCTCCAATATGCCGAACGTCCTGGCCTGGCTCCCACAGCCAAGGTGGCACCCAGAACAACGCTTGCTTTCTTTCAAGGTCTCTGGGAACTACTTGCATTGCCACCCAGACTTTGGGGCTGCGGGCTTTCCTGGCCACTCTAGCCTCAAAAGCACCTGTTTTTCATATTTCCCAGCACCGGCCTCCAACATGCCGAACGTCCTGGCCTGGCTCCCACAGCCAAGCTGGCAGCCAGAACAACTCTTGCTTTCTTTCAAGGTCTCTGGGAACTACTTGCATTGCCACCCAGACTTTGGGGCTGCGGGCTTTCCTGGCCACTCTAGCCTCAAAAGAACCTGTTTTTCACTTTTCCCTAGCACCGTCCTCCAATATGCCGAACGTCCTGTTCTAGCTCCTATAGCCAAAGTGGCAGCCAGAACAACTCTTGCTTTCTTTCAAGGTCTCTGGGAACTACTTGCATTGCCACCCAGACTTTGGGGCTGCGGGCTTTCCTGGCCACTCTAGCCTCAAAAGCACCTTTTTTTCATATTTCCCAGCACCGGCCTCCAATACGCCGAACGTCCTGGCCTGGCTCCCACAGCCAAGCTGGCAGCCAGAACAACTCTTGCTTTCTTTCAAGGTCTCTGGGAACTACTTGCATTGCCACCCAGACTTTGGGGCTGCGGGCTTTCCTGGCCACTCTAGCCTCAAAAGCACCTTTTTTTCACTTTTCCCCAGCACCGTCGCCCAATATTGCGAACGTCATGGCCTGGCTCCCACACCCAAGGTGGCAGCCAGAACAACTCTTGCTTTCTTTCAAGGTCTCTGGGAACTACTTGCATTGCCACCCAGACTTTGGGGCTGCGGGCTTTCCTGGCCACTCTAGCCTCAAAAGCACCTTTTTTTCACTTTTCCCCAGCACCGGCCTCCAATATGCCGAACGTCCTGGCCTGGCTCCCACAGCCAAGGTGGCACCCAGAACAACGCTTGCTTTCTTTCAAGGTCTCTGGGAACTACTTGCATTGCCACCCAGACTTTGGGGCTGCGGGCTTTCCTGGCCACTCTAGCCTCAAAAGCACCTTTTTTTCACTTTTCCCCAGCACCGTCGCCCAATATGCCGAACGTCCTGGCCTGGCTCCCACAGCCAAGGTGGCACCCAGAACAACGCTTGCTTTCTTTCAAGGTCTCTGGGAACTACTTGCATTGCCACCCAGACTTTGGGGCTGCGGGCTTTCCTGGCCACTCTAGCCTCAAAAGAACCTGTTTTTCATATTTCCCAGCACCGGCCTCCAACATGCCGAACGTCCTGGCCTGGCTCCCACAGCCAAGGTGGCAGCCAGAACAACTCTTGCTTTCTTTCAAGGTCTCTGGGAACTACTTGCATTGCCACCCAGACTTTGGGGCTGCGGGCTTTCCTGGCCACTCTAGCCTCAAAAGAACCTGTTTTGCACTTTTCCCCAGCACCGGCCTCCAATATGCCGAACGTCCTGGCCTGGCTCCCACAGCCAACGTGGCAGCCAGAACAACTCTTGCTTTCTTTCAAGGTCTCTGGGAACTACTTGCATTGCCACCCAGACTTTGGGGCTGCGGGCTTTCCTGGCCACTCTAGCCTCAAAAGCACCTTTTTTTCATATTTCCCAGCACCGGCCTCCAATACGCCGAACGTCCTGGCCTGGCTCCCACAGCCAAGCTGGCAGCCAGAACAACTCTTGCTTTCTTTCAAGGTCTCTGGGAACTACTTGCATTGCCACCCAGACTTTGGGGCTGCGGGCTTTCCTGGCCACTCTAGCCTCAAAAGCACCTTTTTTTCACTTTTCCCCAGCACCGTCGCCCAATATTGCGAACGTCATGGCCTGGCTCCCACAGCCAAGCTGGCAGCCAGAACAACTCTTGCTTTCTTTCAAGGTCTCTGGGAACTACTTGCATTGCCACCCAGACTTTGGGGCTGCGGGCTTTCCTGGCCACTCTAGCCTCAAAAGCACCTTTTTTTCACTTTTCCCCAGCACCGTCGCCCAATATGCCGAACGTCCTGGCCTGGCTCCCACAGCCAAGGTGGCAGCCAGAACAACTCTTGCTTTCTTTCAAGGTCTCTGGGAACTACTTGCATTGCCACACAGACTTTGGGGCTGCGGGCTTTCCTGGCCACTCTAGCCTCAAAAGCACCTTTTTTTCATATTTCCCAGCACCGGCCTCCAATACGCCGAACGTCCTGGCCTGGCTCCCACAGCCAACGTGGCAGCCAGAACAACTCTTGCTTTCTTTCAAGGTCTCTGGGAACTACTTGCATTGCCACACAGACTTTGGGGCTGCGGGCTTTCCTGGCCACTCTAGCCTCAAAAGCACCTGTTTTTCACTTTTCCCCACACCCGCCTCCAATATGCCGAACGTCCTGTCCTAGCTCCTATAGCCAAAGTGGCAGCCAGAACAACTCTTGCTTTCTTTCAAGGTCTCTGGGAACTACTTGCATTGCCACCCAGACTTTGGGGCTGCGGGCTTTCCTGGCCACTCTAGCCTCAAAAGCACCTTTTTTTCACTTTTCCCCAGCACCGTCGCCCAATATGCCGAACGTCCTGGCCTGGCTCCTACAGCCAAGGTGGCACCCAGAACAACTCTTGCTTTCTTTCAAGGTCTCTGGGAACTACTTGCATTGCCACACAGACTTTGGGGCTGCGGGCTTTCCTGGCCACTCTAGCCTCAAAAGCACCTTTTTTTCATATTTCCCAGCACCGGCCTCCAATACGCCGAACGTCCTGGCCTGGCTCCCACAGCCAAGGTGGCAGCCAGAACAACTCTTGCTTTCTTTCAAGGTCTCTGGGAACTACTTGCATTGCCACCCAGACTTTGGGGCTGCGGGCTTTCCTGGCCACTCTAGCCTCAAAAGCACCTTTTTTTCACTTTTCCCCAGCACCGTCGCCCAATATGCCGAACGTCCTGGCCTGGCTCCCACAGCCAAGGTGGCAGCCAGAACAACTCTTGCTTTCTTTCAAGGTCTCTGGAAACTACTTGCATTGCCACCCAGACTTTGGGGCTGCGGGCTTTCCTGGCCACTCTAGCCTCAAAAGAACCTGTTTTTCACTTTTCCCCAGCACCGGCCTCCAATATGCCGAACGTCCTGGCCTGGCTCCCACAGCCAAGGTGGCAGCCAGAACAACTCTTTCTTTCTTTCAAGGTCTCTGGGAACTACTTGCATTGCCACCCAGACTTTGGGGCTGCGGGCTTTCCTGGCCACTCTAGCCTCACAAGCACCTTTTTTTCATATTTCCCAGCACCGGCCTCCAATACGCCGAACGTCCTGGCCTGGCTCCCACAGCCAAGGTGGCAGCCAGAACAACTCTTGCTTTCTTTCAAGGTCTCTGGGAACTACTTGCATTGCCACCCAGACTTTGGGGCTGCGGGCTTTCCTGGCCACTCTAGCCTCAAAAGCACCTTTTTTTCACTTTACCCCACACCGTCCTCCAATATGCCGAACGTCCTGTCCTAGCTCCTATAGCCAAAGTGGCAGCCAGAACAACTCTTGCTTTCTTTCAAGGTCTCTGGGAACTACTTGCATTGCCACCCAGACTTTGGGGCTGCGGGCTTTCCTGGCCACTCTAGCCTCAAAAGCACCTTTTTTTCACTTTACCCCAGCACCGTCGCCCAATATGCCGAACGTCCTGGCCTGGCTCCCACAGCCAACGTGGCAGCCAGAACAACTCTTGCTTTCTTTCAAGGTCTCTGGGAACTACTTGCATTGCCACACAGACTTTGGGGCTGCGGGCTTTCCTGGCCACTCTAGCCTCAAAAGCACCTTTTTTTCATATTTCCCAGCACCGGCCTCCAATACGCCGAACGTCCTGGCCTGGCTCCCACAGCCAAGCTGGCAGCCAGAACAACTCTTGCTTTCTTTCAAGGTCTCTGGGAACTACTTGCATTGCCACCCAGACTTTGGGGCTGCGGGCTTTCCTGGCCACTCTAGCCTCAAAAGCACCTTTTTTTCACTTTTCCCCAGCACCGTCGCCCAATATGCCGAACGTCCTGGCCTGGCTCCCACAGCCAAGCTGGCAGCCAGAACAACTCTTGCTTTCTTTCAAGGTCTCTGGGAACTACTTGCATTGCCACCCAGACTTTGGGGCTGCGGGCTTTCCTGGCCACTCTATCCTCACAAGCACCTTTTTTTTATATTTCCCAGCACCGTCCTCCAATATGCCGAACGTCCTGGCCTGGCTCCCACAGCCAAGCTGGCAGCCAGAACAACTCTTGCTTTCTTTCAAGGTCTCTGGGAACTACTTGCATTGCCACCCAGACTTTGGGGCTGCGGGCTTTCCTGGCCACTCTAGCCTCAAAATAACCTGTTTTTCACTTTTCCCCAGCACCGGCCTCCAATATGCCGAACGTCCTGTCCTAGCTCCTATAGCCAAAGTGGCAGCCAGAACAACTCTTGCTTTCTTTCAAGGTCTCTGGGAACTACTTGCATTGCCACCCAGACTTTGGGGCTGCGGGCTTTCCTGGCCACTCTAGCCTCAAAAGAACCTTTTTTTCACTTTTCCCCAGCACGGTCGCCCAATATGCCGAACGTCCTGGCCTGGCTCCCACAGCCAAGCTGGCAGCCAGAACAACTCTTGCTTTCTTTCAAGGTCTCTGGGAACTACTTGCATTGCCACCCAGACTTTGGGGCTGCGGGCTTTCCTGGCCACTCTAGCCTCACAAGCACCTTTTTTTTATATTTCCCAGCACCGTCCTCCAATATGCCGAACGTCCTGGCCTGGCTCCCACAGCCAAGCTGGCAGCCAGAACAACTCTTGCTTTCTTTCAAGGTCTCTGGGAACTACTTGCATTGCCACCCAGACTTTGGGGCTGCGGGCTTTCCTGGCCACTCTAGCCTCAAAATAACCTGTTTTTCACTTTTCCCCAGCACCGGCCTCCAATATGCCGAACGTCCTGTCCTAGCTCCTATAGCCAAAGTGGCAGCCAGAACAACTCTTGCTTTCTTTCAAGGTCTCTGGGAACTACTTGCATTGCCACCCAGACTTTGGGGCTGCGGGCTTTCCTGGCCACTCTAGCCTCAAAAGCACCTTTTTTTCATATTTCCCAGCACCGGCCTCCAATACGCCGAACGTCCTGGCCTGGCTCCCACAGCCAAGCTGGCAGCCAGAACAACTCTTGCTTTCTTTCAAGGTCTCTGGGAACTACTTGCATTGCCACCCAGACTTTGGGGCTGCGGGCTTTCCTGGCCACTCTAGCCTCAAAAGCACCTGTTTTTCACTTTTCCCCAGCACCGTCGCCCAATATTGCGAACGTCCTGGCCTGGCTCCCACAGCCAAGGTGGCAGCCAGAACAACTCTTGCTTTCTTTCAAGGTCTCTGGGAACTACTTGCATTGCCACCCAGACTTTGGGGCTGCGGGCTTTCCTGGCCACTCTAGCCTCAAAAGCACCTTTTTTTCACTTTTCCCCAGCACCGTCCTCCAATATGCCGAACGTCCTGGCCTGGCTCCCACAGCCAAGGTGGCACCCAGAACAACGCTTGCTTTCTTTCAAGGTCTCTGGGAACTACTTGCATTGCCACCCAGACTTTGGGGCTGCGGGCTTTCCTGGCCACTCTAGCCTCAAAAGCACCTTTTTTTCACTTTTCCCCAGCACCGGCCTCCAATATGCCGAACGTCCTGGCCTGGCTCCCACAGCCAAGGTGGCAGCCAGAACAACGCTTGCTTTCTTTCAAGGTCTCTGGGAACTACTTGCATTGCCACCCAGACTTTGGGGCTGCGGGCTTTCCTGGCCACTCTAGCCTCAAAAGCACCTGTTTTTCATATTTCCCAGCACCGGCCTCCAACATGCCGAACGTCCCGGCCTGGCTCCCACAGCCAACGTGGCAGCCAGAACAACTCTTGCTTTCTTTCAAGGTCTCTGGAAACTACTTGCATTGCCACCCAGACTTTGGGGCTGCGGGCTTTCCTGGCCACTCTAGCCTCAAAAGAACCTGTTTTTCACTTTTCCCCAGCACCGGCCTCCAATATGCTGAACGTCCTGGCCTGGCTCCCACAGCCAAGGTGGCAGCCAGAACAACTCTTGCTTTCTTTCAAGGTCTCTGGGAACTACTTGCATTGCCACCCAGACTTTGGGGCTGCGGGCTTTCCTGGCCACTCTAGCCTCACAAGCACCTTTTTTTTATATTTCCCAGCACCGGCCTCCAATACGCCGAACGTCCTGTCCTAGCTCCTATAGCCAACGTGGCAGCCAGAACAACTCTTGCTTTCTTTCAAGGTCTCTGGGAACTACTTGCATTGCCACCCAGACTTTGGGGCTGCGGGCTTTCCTGGCCACTCTAGCCTCAAAAGCACCTTTTTTTCACTTTTCCCCAGCACCGGCCTCCAATATGCCGAACGTCCTGGCCTGGCTCCCACAGCCAAGGTGGCAGCCAGAACAACTCTTGCTTTCTTTCAAGGTCTCTGGGAACTACTTGCATTGCCACCCAGACTTTGGGGCTGCGGGCTTTCCTGGCCACTCTAGCCTCAAAAGAACCTGTTTTTCACTTTTCCCTAGCACCGTCCTCCAATATGCCGAACGTCCTGTCCTAGCTCCTATAGCCAAAGTGGCAGCCAGAACAACTCTTGCTTTCTTTCAAGGTCTCTGGGAACTACTTGCATTGCCACCCAGACTTTGGGGCTGCGGGCTTTCCTGGCCACTCTAGCCTCAAAAGCACCTGTTTTTCATATTTCCCAGCACCGGCCTCCAATACGCCGAACGTCCTGGCCTGGCTCCCACAGCCAAGGTGGCAGCCAGAACAACTCTTGCTTTCTTTCAAGGTCTCTGGGAACTACTTGCATTGCCACACAGACTTTGGGGCTGCGGGCTTTCCTGGCCACTCTAGCCTCAAAAGCACCTTTTTTTCACTTTTCCCCAGCACCGGCCTCCAATATGCCGAACGTCCTGGCCTGGCTCCCACAGCCAAGCTGGCACCCAGAACAACGCTTGCTTTCTTTCAAGGTCTCTGGGAACTACTTGCATTGCCACCCAGACTTTGGGGCTGCGGGCTTTCCTGGCCACTCTAGCCTCAAAAGCACCTTTTTTTCACTTTTCCCCAGCACCGGCCTCCAATATGCCGAACGTCCTGGCCTGGCTCCCACAGCCAAGGTGGCACCCAGAACAACGCTTGCTTTCTTTCAAGGTCTCTGGGAACTACTTGCATTGCCACCCAGACTTTGGGGCTGCGGGCTTTCCTGGCCACTCTAGCCTCAAAAGCACCTGTTTTTCATATTTCCCAGCACCGGCCTCCAACATGCCGAACGTCCTGGCCTGGCTCCCACAGCCAACGTGGCAGCCAGAACAACTCTTGCTTTCTTTCAAGGTCTCTGGGAACTACTTGCATTGCCACCCAGACTTTGGGGCTGCGGGCTTTCCTGGCCACTCTATCCTCACAAGCACCTTTTTTTTATATTTCCCAGCACCGGCCTCCAATACGCCGAACGTCCTGTCCTAGCTCCTATAGCCAACGTGGCAGCCAGAACAACTCTTGCTTTCTTTCAAGGTCTCTGGGAACTACGTGCATTGCCACCCAGACTTTGGGGCTGCGGGCTTTCCTGGCCACTCTAGCCTCAAAAGAACCTGTTTTTCACTTTTCCCTAGCACCGTCCTCCAATATGCCGAACGTCCTGTCCTAGCTCCTATAGCCAAAGTGGCAGCCAGAACAACTCTTGCTTTCTTTCAAGGTCTCTGGGAACTACTTGCATTGCCACCCAGACTTTGGGGCTGCGGGCTTTCCTGGCCACTCTAGCCTCAAAAGCACCTTTTTTTCACTTTTCCCCAGCACCGTCGCCCAATATGCCGAACGTCCTGGCCTGGCTCCCACAGCCAAGGTGGCACCCAGAACAACTCTTGCTTTCTTTCAAGGTCTCTGGGAACTACTTGCATTGCCACACAGACTTTGGGGCTGCGGGCTTTCCTGGCCACTCTAGCCTCAAAAGCACCTTTTTTTCATATTTCCCAGCACCGGCCTCCAATACGCCGAACGTCCTGGCCTGGCTCCCACAGCCAAGGTGGCAGCCAGAACAACTCTTGCTTTCTTTCAAGGTCTCTGGGAACTACTTGCATTGCCACCCAGACTTTGGGGCTGCGGGCTTTCCTGGCCACTCTAGCCTCAAAAGCACCTTTTTTTCACTTTTCCCCAGCACCGTCGCCCAATATGCCGAACGTCCTGGCCTGGCTCCCACAGCCAAGGTGGCAGCCAGAACAACTCTTGCTTTCTTTCAAGGTCTCTGGGAATTACTTGCATTGCCACCCAGACTTTGGGGCTGCGGGCTTTCCTGGCCACTCTAGCCTGAAAAGAACCTGTTTTTCACTTTACCCCAGCACCGGCCTCCAATATGCCGAACGTCCTGGCCTGGCTCCCACAGCCAAGCTGGCAGCCAGAACAACTCTTGCTTTCTTTCAAGGTCTCTGGGAACTACTTGCATTGCCACCCAGACTTTGGGGCTGCGGGCTTTCCTGGCCACTCTAGCCTCAAAAGCACCTTTTTTTCATATTTCCCAGCACCGGCCTCCAATACTCCGAATGTCCTGGCCTAGCTCCCACAGCCAAGGTGGCACCCAGAACAACTCTTGCTTTCTTTCAAGGTCTCTGGGAACTACTTGCATTGCCACCCAGACTTTGGGGCTGCGGGCTTTCCTGGCCACTCTAGCCTCAAAAGCACCTTTTTTTCACTTTACCCCAGCACCGTCGCCCAATATGCCGAACGTCCTGGCCTGGCTCCCACAGCCAACGTGGCAGCCAGAACAACTCTTGCTTTCTTTCAAGGTCTCTGGGAACTACTTGCATTGCCACCCAGACTTTGGGGCTGCGGGCTTTCCTGGCCACTCTAGCCTCAAAAGCACCTTTTTTTCACTTTACCCCAGCACCGTCGCCCAATATGCCGAACGTCCTGGCCTGGCTCCCACAGCCAACGTGGCAGCCAGAACAACTCTTGCTTTCTTTCAAGGTCTCTGGGAACTACTTGCATTGCCACCCAGACTTTGGGGCTGCGGGCTTTCCTGGCCACTCTAGCCTCAAAAGCACCTTTTTTTCACTTTTCCCCAGCACCGGCCTCCAATATGCCGAACGTCCTGGCCTGGCTCCCACAGCCAAGGTGGCACCCAGAACAACGCTTGCTTTCTTTCAAGGTCTCTGGGAACTACTTGCATTGCCACCCAGACTTTGGGGCTGCGGGCTTTCCTGGCCACTCTAGCCTCAAAAGCACCTTTTTTTCACTTTTCCCCAGCACCGGCCTCCAATATGCCGAACGTCCTGGCCTGGCTCCCACAGCCAAGGTGGCAGCCAGAACAACGCTTGCTTTCTTTCAAGGTCTCTGGGAACTACTTGCATTGCCACACAGACTTTGGGGCTGCGGGCTTTCCTGGCCACTCTAGCCTCAAAAGCACCTGTTTTTCATATTTCCCAGCACCGGCCTCCAACATGCCGAACGTCCTGGCCTGGCTCCCACAGCCAACGTGGCAGCCAGAACAACTCTTGCTTTCTTTCAAGGTCTCTGGGAACTACTTGCATTGCCACCCAGACTTTGGGGCTGCGGGCTTTCCTGGCCACTCTAGCCTCACAAGCACCTTTTTTTTATATTTCCCAGCACCGGCCTCCAATACGCCGAACGTCCTGTCCTAGCTCCTATAGCCAACGTGGCAGCCAGAACAACTCTTGCTTTCTTTCAAGGTCTCTGGGAACTACGTGCATTGCCACCCAGACTTTGGGGCTGCGGGCTTTCCTGGCCACTCTAGCCTCAAAAGCACCTGTTTTTCACTTTTCCCCAGCACCGGCCTCCAATATGCCGAACGTCCTGGCCTGGCTCCCACAGCCAAGCTGGCAGCCAGAACAACTCTTGCTTTCTTTCAAGGTCTCTGGGAACTACTTGCATTGCCACCCAGACTTTGGGGCTGCGGGCTTTCCTGGCCACTCTAGCCTCAAAAGAACCTGTTTTTCACTTTTCCCTAGCACCGTCCTCCAATATGCCGAACGTCCTGTCCTAGCTCCTATAGCCAAAGTGGCAGCCAGAACAACTCTTGCTTTCTTTCAAGGTCTCTGGGAACTACTTGCATTGCCACCCAGACTTTGGGGCTGCGGGCTTTCCTGGCCACTCTAGCCTCAAAAGCACCTTTTTTTCACTTTTCCCCAGCACCGTCGCCCAATATGCCGAACGTCCTGGCCTGGCTCCCACAGCCAAGGTGGCACCCAGAACAACTCTTGCTTTCTTTCAAGGTCTCTGGGAACTACTTGCATTGCCACACAGACTTTGGGGCTGCGGGCTTTCCTGGCCACTCTAGCCTCAAAAGCACCTTTTTTTCATATTTCCCAGCACCGGCCTCCAATACGCCGAACGTCCTGGCCTGGCTCCCACAGCCAAGGTGGCAGCCAGAACAACTCTTGCTTTCTTTCAAGGTCTCTGGGAACTACTTGCATTGCCACCCAGACTTTGGGGCTGCGGGCTTTCCTGGCCACTCTAGCCTCAAAAGCACCTTTTTTTCACTTTTCCCCAGCACCGTCGCCCAATATGCCGAACGTCCTGGCCTGGCTCCCACAGCCAAGGTGGCAGCCAGAACAACTCTTGCTTTCTTTCAAGGTCTCTGGGAATTACTTGCATTGCCACCCAGACTTTGGGGCTGCGGGCTTTCCTGGCCACTCTAGCCTGAAAAGAACCTGTTTTTCACTTTTCCCCAGCACCGGCCTCCAATATGCCGAACGTCCTGGCCTGGCTCCCACAGCCAAGCTGGCAGCCAGAACAACTCTTGCTTTCTTTCAAGGTCTCTGGGAACTACTTGCATTGCCACCCAGACTTTGGGGCTGCGGGCTTTCCTGGCCACTCTAGCCTCACAAGCACCTTTTTTTCATATTTCCCAGCACCGGCCTCCAATACTCCGAACGTCCTGGCCTAGCTCCCACAGCCAAGGTGGCACCCAGAACAACTCTTGCTTTCTTTCAAGGTCTCTGGGAACTACTTGCATTGCCACCCAGACTTTGGGGCTGCGGGCTTTCCTGGCCACTCTAGCCTCAAAAGCACCTTTTTTTCACTTTACCCCAGCACCGTCGCCCAATATGCCGAACGTCCTGGCCTGGCTCCCACAGCCAAGCTGGCAGCCAGAACAACTCTTGCTTTCTTTCAAGGTCTCTGGGAACTACTTGCATTGCCACACAGACTTTGGGGCTACGGGCTTTCCTGGCCACTCTAGCCTCAAAAGCACCTTTTTTTCATATTTCCCAGCACCGGCCTCCAATACGCCGAACGTCCTGGCCTGGCTCCCACAGCCAAGCTGGCAGCCAGAACAACTCTTGCTTTCTTTCAAGGTCTCTGGGAACTACTTGCATTGCCACCCAGACTTTGGGGCTGCGGGCTTTCCTGGCCACTCTATCCTCAAAAGCACCTTTTTTTCACTTTTCCCCAGCACCGTCGCCCAATATGCCGAACGTCCTGGCCTGGCTCCCACAGCCAAGGTGGCACCCAGAACAACTCTTGCTTTCTTTCAAGGTCTCTGGGAACTACTTGCATTGCCACACAGACTTTGGGGCTGCGGGCTTTCCTGGCCACTCTAGCCTCAAAAGCACCTTTTTTTCATATTTCCCAGCACCGGCCTCCAATATGCCGAACGTCCTGGCCTGGCTCCCACAGCCAAGCTGGCAGCAAGAACAATTCTTGCTTTCTTTCAAGGTCTCTGGGAACTACTTGCATTGCCACCCAGACTTTGGGGCTGCGGGCTTTCCTGGCCACTCTAGCCTCAAAAGAACCTGTTTTTCACTTTTCCCTAGCACCGTCCTCCAATATGCCGAACGTCCTGTTCTAGCTCCTATAGCCAAAGTGGCAGCCAGAACAACTCTTGCTTTCTTTCAAGGTCTCTGGGAACTACTTGCATTGCCACACAGACTTTGGGGCTACGGGCTTTCCTGGCCACTCTAGCCTCAAAAGCACCTTTTTTTCATATTTCCCAGCACCGGCCTCCAATACGCCGAACGTCCTGGCCTGGCTCACACAGCCAAGCTGGCACCCAGAACAACTCTTGCTTTCTTTCAAGGTCTCTGGGAACTACTTGCATTGCCACCCAGACTTTGGGGCTGCGGGCTTTCCTGGCCACTCTAGCCTCAAAAGCACCTTTTTTTCACTTTTCCCCAGCACCGTCGCCCAATATGCCGAACGTCCTGGCCTGGCTCCCACAGCCAAGGTGGCAGCCAGAACAACTCTTGCTTTCTTTCAAGGTCTCTGGGAACTACTTGCATTGCCACCCAGACTTTGGGGCTGCGGGCTTTCCTGGCCACTCTAGCCTCAAAAGCACCTTTTTTTCATATTTCCCAGCACCGGCGACCAATATGCCGAACGTCCTGGCCTGGCTCCCACAGCCAAGCTGGCAGCCAGAACAACTCTTGCTTTCTTTCAAGGTCTCTGGGAACTACTTGCATTGCCACCCAGACTTTGGGGCTGCGGGCTTTCCTGGCCACTCTAGCCTCAAAAGCACCTTTTTTTCATATTTCCCAGCACCGGCCTCCAATACGCCGAACGTCCTGGCCTGGCTCCCACAGCCAAGCTGGCAGCCAGAACAACTCTTGCTTTCTTTCAAGGTCTCTGGGAACTACTTGCATTGCCACCCAGACTTTGGGGCTGCGGGCTTTCCTGGCCACTCTAGCCTCAAAAGCACCTTTTTTTCATATTTCCCAGCACCGGCCTCCAATACGCCGAACGTCCTGGCCTGGCTCCCACAGCCAAGGTGGCAGCCAGAACAACTCTTGCTTTCTTTCAAGGTCTCTGGGAACTACTTGCATTGCCACCCAGACTTTGGGGCTGCGGGCTTTCCTGGCCACTCTAGCCTCAAAAGCACCTTTTTTTCACTTTTCCCCAGCACCGTCGCCCAATATTGCGAACGTCATGGCCTGGCTCCCACAGCCAAGCTGGCAGCCAGAACAACTCTTGCTTTCTTTCAAGGTCTCTGGGAACTACTTGCATTGCCACCCAGACTTTGGGGCTGCGGGCTTTCCTGGCCACTCTAGCCTCAAAAGCACCTTTTTTTCACTTTTCCCCAGCACCGGCCTCCAATATGCCGAACGTCCTGGCCTGGCTCCCACAGCCAAGGTGGCACCCAGAACAACGCTTGCTTTCTTTCAAGGTCTCTGGGAACTACTTGCATTGCCACCCAGACTTTGGGGCTGCGGGCTTTCCTGGCCACTCTAGCCTCAAAAGCACCTGTTTTTCATATTTCCCAGCACCGGCCTCCAACATGCCGAACGTCCTGGCCTGGCTCCCACAGCCAACGTGGCAGCCAGAACAACTCTTGCT
The DNA here is from genome assembly GCF_964106895.1 of Numenius arquata. Taxonomy (NCBI): domain Eukaryota; kingdom Metazoa; phylum Chordata; class Aves; order Charadriiformes; family Scolopacidae; genus Numenius; species Numenius arquata. Next base: position 101,804 of record NW_027414508.1, read on the forward strand.
TTCTTTCAAGGTCTCTGGGAACTACTTGCATTGCCACCCAGACTTTGGGGCTGCGGGCTTTCCTGGCCACTCTAGCCTCAAAAGAACCTGTTTTTCACTTTTCCCCAGCACCGGCCTCCAATATGCTGAACGTCCTGGCCTGGCTCCCACAGCCAAGGTGGCAGCCAGAACAACTCTTGCTTTCTTTCAAGGTCTCTGGGAACTACTTGCATTGCCACCCAGACTTTGGGGCTGCGGGCTTTCCTGGCCACTCTAGCCTCAAAAGCACCTTTTTTTCACTTTTCCCCAGCACCGGCCTCCAATATGCCGAACGTCCTGGCCTGGCTCCCACAGCCAAGGTGGCACCCAGAACAACGCTTGCTTTCTTTCAAGGTCTCTGGGAACTACTTGCATTGCCACCCAGACTTTGGGGCTGCGGGCTTTCCTGGCCACTCTAGCCTCAAAAGCACCTTTTTTTCACTTTTCCCCAGCACCGGCCTCCAATATGCCGAACGTCCTGGCCTGGCTCCCACAGCCAAGGTGGCAGCCAGAACAACGCTTGCTTTCTTTCAAGGTCTCTGGGAACTACTTGCATTGCCACACAGACTTTGGGGCTGCGGGCTTTCCTGGCCACTCTAGCCTCAAAAGCACCTGTTTTTCATATTTCCCAGCACCGGCCTCCAACATGCCGAACGTCCTGGCCTGGCTCCCACAGCCAACGTGGCAGCCAGAACAACTCTTGCTTTCTTTCAAGGTCTCTGGGAACTACTTGCATTGCCACCCAGACTTTGGGGCTGCGGGCTTTCCTGGCCACTCTAGCCTCACAAGCACCTTTTTTTTATATTTCCCAGCACCGGCCTCCAATACGCCGAACGTCCTGTCCTAGCTCCTATAGCCAACGTGGCAGCCAGAACAACTCTTGCTTTCTTTCAAGGTCTCTGGGAACTACGTGCATTGCCACCCAGACTTTGGGGCTGCGGGCTTTCCTGGCCACTCTAGCCTCAAAAGCACCTGTTTTTCACTTTTCCCCAGCACCGGCCTCCAATATGCCGAACGTCCTGGCCTGGCTCCCACAGCCAAGCTGGCAGCCAGAACAACTCTTGCTTTCTTTCAAGGTCTCTGGGAACTACTTGCATTGCCACCCAGACTTTGGGGCTGCGGGCTTTCCTGGCCACTCTAGCCTCAAAAGAACCTGTTTTTCACTTTTCCCTAGCACCGTCCTCCAATATGCCGAACGTCCTGTCCTAGCTCCTATAGCCAAAGTGGCAGCCAGAACAACTCTTGCTTTCTTTCAAGGTCTCTGGGAACTACTTGCATTGCCACCCAGACTTTGGGGCTGCGGGCTTTCCTGGCCACTCTAGCCTCAAAAGCACCTTTTTTTCACTTTTCCCCAGCACCGTCGCCCAATATGCCGAACGTCCTGGCCTGGCTCCCACAGCCAAGGTGGCACCCAGAACAACTCTTGCTTTCTTTCAAGGTCTCTGGGAACTACTTGCATTGCCACACAGACTTTGGGGCTGCGGGCTTTCCTGGCCACTCTAGCCTCAAAAGCACCTTTTTTTCATATTTCCCAGCACCGGCCTCCAATACGCCGAACGTCCTGGCCTGGCTCCCACAGCCAAGGTGGCAGCCAGAACAACTCTTGCTTTCTTTCAAGGTCTCTGGGAACTACTTGCATTGCCACCCAGACTTTGGGGCTGCGGGCTTTCCTGGCCACTCTAGCCTCAAAAGCACCTTTTTTTCACTTTTCCCCAGCACCGTCGCCCAATATGCCGAACGTCCTGGCCTGGCTCCCACAGCCAAGGTGGCAGCCAGAACAACTCTTGCTTTCTTTCAAGGTCTCTGGGAATTACTTGCATTGCCACCCAGACTTTGGGGCTGCGGGCTTTCCTGGCCACTCTAGCCTGAAAAGAACCTGTTTTTCACTTTTCCCCAGCACCGGCCTCCAATATGCCGAACGTCCTGGCCTGGCTCCCACAGCCAAGCTGGCAGCCAGAACAACTCTTGCTTTCTTTCAAGGTCTCTGGGAACTACTTGCATTGCCACCCAGACTTTGGGGCTGCGGGCTTTCCTGGCCACTCTAGCCTCACAAGCACCTTTTTTTCATATTTCCCAGCACCGGCCTCCAATACTCCGAACGTCCTGGCCTAGCTCCCACAGCCAAGGTGGCACCCAGAACAACTCTTGCTTTCTTTCAAGGTCTCTGGGAACTACTTGCATTGCCACCCAGACTTTGGGGCTGCGGGCTTTCCTGGCCACTCTAGCCTCAAAAGCACCTTTTTTTCACTTTACCCCAGCACCGTCGCCCAATATGCCGAACGTCCTGGCCTGGCTCCCACAGCCAAGCTGGCAGCCAGAACAACTCTTGCTTTCTTTCAAGGTCTCTGGGAACTACTTGCATTGCCACACAGACTTTGGGGCTACGGGCTTTCCTGGCCACTCTAGCCTCAAAAGCACCTTTTTTTCATATTTCCCAGCACCGGCCTCCAATACGCCGAACGTCCTGGCCTGGCTCCCACAGCCAAGCTGGCAGCCAGAACAACTCTTGCTTTCTTTCAAGGTCTCTGGGAACTACTTGCATTGCCACCCAGACTTTGGGGCTGCGGGCTTTCCTGGCCACTCTATCCTCAAAAGCACCTTTTTTTCACTTTTCCCCAGCACCGTCGCCCAATATGCCGAACGTCCTGGCCTGGCTCCCACAGCCAAGGTGGCACCCAGAACAACTCTTGCTTTCTTTCAAGGTCTCTGGGAACTACTTGCATTGCCACACAGACTTTGGGGCTGCGGGCTTTCCTGGCCACTCTAGCCTCAAAAGCACCTTTTTTTCATATTTCCCAGCACCGGCCTCCAATATGCCGAACGTCCTGGCCTGGCTCCCACAGCCAAGCTGGCAGCAAGAACAATTCTTGCTTTCTTTCAAGGTCTCTGGGAACTACTTGCATTGCCACCCAGACTTTGGGGCTGCGGGCTTTCCTGGCCACTCTAGCCTCAAAAGAACCTGTTTTTCACTTTTCCCTAGCACCGTCCTCCAATATGCCGAACGTCCTGTTCTAGCTCCTATAGCCAAAGTGGCAGCCAGAACAACTCTTGCTTTCTTTCAAGGTCTCTGGGAACTACTTGCATTGCCACACAGACTTTGGGGCTACGGGCTTTCCTGGCCACTCTAGCCTCAAAAGCACCTTTTTTTCATATTTCCCAGCACCGGCCTCCAATACGCCGAACGTCCTGGCCTGGCTCACACAGCCAAGCTGGCACCCAGAACAACTCTTGCTTTCTTTCAAGGTCTCTGGGAACTACTTGCATTGCCACCCAGACTTTGGGGCTGCGGGCTTTCCTGGCCACTCTAGCCTCAAAAGCACCTTTTTTTCACTTTTCCCCAGCACCGTCGCCCAATATGCCGAACGTCCTGGCCTGGCTCCCACAGCCAAGGTGGCAGCCAGAACAACTCTTGCTTTCTTTCAAGGTCTCTGGGAACTACTTGCATTGCCACCCAGACTTTGGGGCTGCGGGCTTTCCTGGCCACTCTAGCCTCAAAAGCACCTTTTTTTCATATTTCCCAGCACCGGCGACCAATATGCCGAACGTCCTGGCCTGGCTCCCACAGCCAAGCTGGCAGCCAGAACAACTCTTGCTTTCTTTCAAGGTCTCTGGGAACTACTTGCATTGCCACCCAGACTTTGGGGCTGCGGGCTTTCCTGGCCACTCTAGCCTCAAAAGCACCTTTTTTTCATATTTCCCAGCACCGGCCTCCAATACGCCGAACGTCCTGGCCTGGCTCCCACAGCCAAGCTGGCAGCCAGAACAACTCTTGCTTTCTTTCAAGGTCTCTGGGAACTACTTGCATTGCCACCCAGACTTTGGGGCTGCGGGCTTTCCTGGCCACTCTAGCCTCAAAAGCACCTTTTTTTCATATTTCCCAGCACCGGCCTCCAATACGCCGAACGTCCTGGCCTGGCTCCCACAGCCAAGGTGGCAGCCAGAACAACTCTTGCTTTCTTTCAAGGTCTCTGGGAACTACTTGCATTGCCACCCAGACTTTGGGGCTGCGGGCTTTCCTGGCCACTCTAGCCTCAAAAGCACCTTTTTTTCACTTTTCCCCAGCACCGTCGCCCAATATTGCGAACGTCATGGCCTGGCTCCCACAGCCAAGCTGGCAGCCAGAACAACTCTTGCTTTCTTTCAAGGTCTCTGGGAACTACTTGCATTGCCACCCAGACTTTGGGGCTGCGGGCTTTCCTGGCCACTCTAGCCTCAAAAGCACCTTTTTTTCACTTTTCCCCAGCACCGGCCTCCAATATGCCGAACGTCCTGGCCTGGCTCCCACAGCCAAGGTGGCACCCAGAACAACGCTTGCTTTCTTTCAAGGTCTCTGGGAACTACTTGCATTGCCACCCAGACTTTGGGGCTGCGGGCTTTCCTGGCCACTCTAGCCTCAAAAGCACCTGTTTTTCATATTTCCCAGCACCGGCCTCCAACATGCCGAACGTCCTGGCCTGGCTCCCACAGCCAACGTGGCAGCCAGAACAACTCTTGCTTTCTTTCAAGGTCTCTGGGAACTACTTGCATTGCCACCCAGACTTTGGGGCTGCGGGCTTTCCTGGCCACTCTAGCCTCAAAAGAACCTGTTTTTCACTTTTCCCCAGCACCGGCCTCCAATATGCTGAACGTCCTGGCCTGGCTCCCACAGCCAAGGTGGCAGCCAGAACAACTCTTGCTTTCTTTCAAGGTCTCTGGGAACTACTTGCATTGCCACCCAGACTTTGGGGCTGCGGGCTTTCCTGGCCACTCTAGCCTCACAAGCACCTTTTTTTCATATTTCCCAGCACCGGCCTCCAATACTCCGAACGTCCTGGCCTAGCTCCCACAGCCAAGGTGGCACCCAGAACAACTCTTGCTTTCTTTCAAGGTCTCTGGGAACTACTTGCATTGCCACCCAGACTTTGGGGCTGCGGGCTTTCCTGGCCACTCTAGCCTCAAAAGCACCTTTTTTTCACTTTACCCCAGCACCGTCGCCCAATATGCCGAACGTCCTGGCCTGGCTCCCACAGCCAACGTGGCAGCCAGAACAACTCTTGCTTTCTTTCAAGGTCTCTGGGAACTACTTGCATTGCCACACAGACTTTGGGGCTACGGGCTTTCCTGGCCACTCTAGCCTCAAAAGCACCTTTTTTTCATATTTCCCAGCACCGGCCTCCAATACGCCGAACGTCCTGGCCTGGCTCCCACAGCCAAGGTGGCAGCCAGAACAACTCTTGCTTTCTTTCAAGGTCTCTGGGAACTACTTGCATTGCCACCCAGACTTTGGGGCTGCGGGCTTTCCTGGCCACTCTAGCCTCAAAAGCACCTTTTTTTCACTTTTCCCCAGCACCGTCGCCCAATATGCCGAACGTCCTGGCCTGGCTCCCACAGCCAAGGTGGCAGCCAGAACAACTCTTGCTTTCTTTCAAGGTCTCTGGGAACTACTTGCATTGCCACCCAGACTTTGGGGCTGCGGGCTTTCCTGGCCACTCTAGCCTCAAAAGCACCTTTTTTTCATATTTCCCAGCACCGGCCTCCAATATGCCGAACGTCCTGGCCTGGCTCCCACAGCCAAGCTGGCAGCAAGAACAATTCTTGCTTTCTTTCAAGGTCTCTGGGAACTACTTGCATTGCCACCCAGACTTTGGGGCTGCGGGCTTTCCTGGCCACTCTATCCTCAAAAGAACCTGTTTTTCACTTTTCCCTAGCACCGTCCTCCAATACTCCGAACGTCCTGGCCTAGCTCCCACAGCCAAGGTGGCAGCCAGAACAACTCTTGCTTTCTTTCAAGGTCTCTGGGAACTACTTGCATTGCCACCCAGACTTTGGGGCTGCGGGCTTTCCTGGCCACTCTAGCCTCAAAAGCACCTTTTTTTCACTTTACCCCAGCACCGTCGCCCAATATGCCGAACGTCCTGGCCTGGCTCCCACAGCCAACGTGGCAGCCAGAACAACTCTTGCTTTCTTTCAAGGTCTCTGGGAACTACTTGCATTGCCACACAGACTTTGGGGCTACGGGCTTTCCTGGCCACTCTAGCCTCAAAAGCACCTTTTTTTCATATTTCCCAGCACCGGCCTCCAATACGCCGAACGTCCTGGCCTGGCTCCCACAGCCAAGCTGGCAGCCAGAACAACTCTTGCTTTCTTTCAAGGTCTCTGGGAACTACTTGCATTGCCACCCAGACTTTGGGGCTGCGGGCTTTCCTGGCCACTCTATCCTCAAAAGCACCTTTTTTTCACTTTTCCCCAGCACCGTCGCCCAATATGCCGAACGTCCTGGCCTGGCTCCCACAGCCAAGGTGGCACCCAGAACAACTCTTGCTTTCTTTCAAGGTCTCTGGGAACTACTTGCATTGCCACACAGACTTTGGGGCTGCGGGCTTTCCTGGCCACTCTAGCCTCAAAAGCACCTTTTTTTCATATTTCCCAGCACCGGCCTCCAATATGCCGAACGTCCTGGCCTGGCTCCCACAGCCAAGCTGGCAGCAAGAACAATTCTTGCTTTCTTTCAAGGTCTCTGGGAACTACTTGCATTGCCACCCAGACTTTGGGGCTGCGGGCTTTCCTGGCCACTCTAGCCTCAAAAGAACCTGTTTTTCACTTTTCCCTAGCACCGTCCTCCAATATGCCGAACGTCCTGTTCTAGCTCCTATAGCCAAAGTGGCAGCCAGAACAACTCTTGCTTTCTTTCAAGGTCTCTGGGAACTACTTGCATTGCCACACAGACTTTGGGGCTACGGGCTTTCCTGGCCACTCTAGCCTCAAAAGCACCTTTTTTTCATATTTCCCAGCACCGGCCTCCAATACGCCGAACGTCCTGGCCTGGCTCACACAGCCAAGCTGGCACCCAGAACAACTCTTGCTTTCTTTCAAGGTCTCTGGGAACTACTTGCATTGCCACCCAGACTTTGGGGCTGCGGGCTTTCCTGGCCACTCTAGCCTCAAAAGCACCTTTTTTTCACTTTTCCCCAGCACCGGCCTCCAATATGCCGAACGTCCTGGCCTGGCTCCCACAGCCAAGGTGGCAGCCAGAACAACTCTTGCTTTCTTTCAAGGTCTCTGGGAACTACTTGCATTGCCACCCAGACTTTGGGGCTGCGGGCTTTCCTGGCCACTCTAGCCTCAAAAGCACCTTTTTTTCATATTTCCCAGCACCGGCGACCAATATGCCGAACGTCCTGGCCTGGCTCCCACAGCCAAGCTGGCAGCCAGAACAACTCTTGCTTTCTTTCAAGGTCTCTGGGAACTACTTGCATTGCCACCCAGACTTTGGGGCTGCGGGCTTTCCTGGCCACTCTAGCCTCAAAAGCACCTTTTTTTCATATTTCCCAGCACCGGCCTCCAATACGCCGAACGTCCTGGCCTGGCTCCCACAGCCAAGCTGGCAGCCAGAACAACTCTTGCTTTCTTTCAAGGTCTCTGGGAACTACTTGCATTGCCACCCAGACTTTGGGGCTGCGGGCTTTCCTGGCCACTCTAGCCTCAAAAGCACCTTTTTTTCATATTTCCCAGCACCGGCCTCCAATACGCCGAACGTCCTGGCCTGGCTCCCACAGCCAAGCTGGCAGCCAGAACAACTCTTGCTTTCTTTCAAGGTCTCTGGGAACTACTTGCATTGCCACCCAGACTTTGGGGCTGCGGGCTTTCCTGGCCACTCTAGCCTCAAAAGCACCTTTTTTTCACTTTTCCCCAGCACCGTCGCCCAATATTGCGAACGTCATGGCCTGGCTCCCACAGCCAAGCTGGCAGCCAGAACAACTCTTGCTTTCTTTCAAGGTCTCTGGGAACTACTTGCATTGCCACCCAGACTTTGGGGCTGCGGGCTTTCCTGGCCACTCTAGCCTCAAAAGCACCTTTTTTTCACTTTTCCCCAGCACCGGCCTCCAATATGCCGAACGTCCTGGCCTGGCTCCCACAGCCAAGGTGGCACCCAGAACAACGCTTGCTTTCTTTCAAGGTCTCTGGGAACTACTTGCATTGCCACCCAGACTTTGGGGCTGCGGGCTTTCCTGGCCACTCTAGCCTCAAAAGCACCTGTTTTTCATATTTCCCAGCACCGGCCTCCAACATGCCGAACGTCCTGGCCTGGCTCCCACAGCCAACGTGGCAGCCAGAACAACTCTTGCTTTCTTTCAAGGTCTCTGGGAACTACTTGCATTGCCACCCAGACTTTGGGGCTGCGGGCTTTCCTGGCCACTCTAGCCTCAAAAGAACCTGTTTTTCACTTTTCCCCAGCACCGGCCTCCAATATGCTGAACGTCCTGGCCTGGCTCCCACAGCCAAGGTGGCAGCCAGAACAACTCTTGCTTTCTTTCAAGGTCTCTGGGAACTACTTGCATTGCCACCCAGACTTTGGGGCTGCGGGCTTTCCTGGCCACTCTAGCCTCAAAAGCACCTTTTTTTCATATTTCCCAGCACCGGCCTCCAATACGCCGAACGTCCTGGCCTGGCTCCCACAGCCAAGGTGGCAGCCAGAACAACTCTTGCTTTCTTTCAAGGTCTCTGGGAACTACTTGCATTGCCACCCAGACTTTGGGGCTGCGGGCTTTCCTGGCCACTCTATCCTCAAAAGAACCTGTTTTTCACTTTTCCCTAGCACCGTCCTCCAATATGCCGAACGTCCTGTTCTAGCTCCTATAGCCAAAGTGGCAGCCAGAACAACTCTTGCTTTCTTTCAAGGTCTCTGGGAACTACTTGCATTGCCACCCAGACTTTGGGGCTGCGGGCTTTCCTGGCCACTCTAGCCTCAAAAGCACCTTTTTTTCACTTTTCCCCAGCACCGTCGCCCAATATTGCGAACGTCATGGCCTGGCTCCCACAGCCAAGCTGGCAGCCAGAACAACTCTTGCTTTCTTTCAAGGTCTCTGGGAACTACTTGCATTGCCACCCAGACTTTGGGGCTGCGGGCTTTCCTGGCCACTCTAGCCTCAAAAGCACCTGTTTTTCACTTTTCCCCAGCACCGGCCTCCAATATGCCGAACGTCCTGGCCTGGCTCCCACAGCCAAGGTGGCACCCAGAACAACGCTTGCTTTCTTTCAAGGTCTCTGGGAACTACTTGCATTGCCACCCAGACTTTGGGGCTGCGGGCTTTCCTGGCCACTCTAGCCTCAAAAGCACCTGTTTTTCACTTTTCCCCAGCACCGGCCTCCAATATGCCGAACGTCCTGGCCTGGCTCCCACAGCCAAGGTGGCACCCAGAACAACGCTTGCTTTCTTTCAAGGTCTCTGGGAACTACTTGCATTGCCACCCAGACTTTGGGGCTGCGGGCTTTCCTGGCCACTCTAGCCTCAAAAGCACCTGTTTTTCATATTTCCCAGCACCGGCCTCCAACATGCCGAACGTCCTGGCCTGGCTCCCACAGCCAACGTGGCAGCCAGAACAACTCTTGCTTTCTTTCAAGGTCTCTGGGAACTACTTGCATTGCCACCCAGACTTTGGGGCTGCGGGCTTTCCTGGCCACTCTAGCCTCAAAAGCACCTTTTTTTCACTTTTCCCCAGCACCGGCCTCCAATATGCTGAACGTCCTGGCTTGGCTCCCACAGCGAAGATGGCAGCCAGAACAACTCTTGCTTTCTTTCAAGGTCTCTGGGAACTACTTGCATTGCCACCCAGACTTTGGGGCTGCGGGCTTTCCTGGCCACTCTAGCCTCAAAAGCACCTTTTTTTCATATTTCCCAGCACCGGCCTCCAATACGACGAACGTCCTGGCCTGGCTCCCACAGCCAAGGTGGCAGCCAGAACAACTCTTGCTTTCTTTCAAGGTCTCTGGGAACTACTTGCATTGCCACCCAGACTTTGGGGCTGCGGGCTTTCCTGGCCACTCTAGCCTCAAAAGCACCTTTTTTTCATATTTCCCAGCACCGGCCTCCAATACGCCGAACGTCCTGGCCTGGCTCCCACAGCCAAGCTGGCAGCCAGAACAACTCTTGCTTTCTTTCAAGGTCTCTGGGAACTACTTGCATTGCCACCCAGACTTTGGGGCTGCGGGCTTTCCTGGCCACTCTAGCCTCAAAAGCACCTTTTTTTCACTTTTCCCCAGCACCGTCGCCCAATATTGCGAACGTCATGGCCTGGCTCCCACACCCAAGGTGGCAGCCAGAACAACTCTTGCTTTCTTTCAAGGTCTCTGGGAACTACTTGCATTGCCACCCAGACTTTGGGGCTGCGGGCTTTCCTGGCCACTCTAGCCTCAAAAGCACCTTTTTTTCATATTTCCCAGCACCGGCCTCCAATATGCCGAACGTCCTGGCCTGGCTCCCACAGCCAAGCTGGCAGCAAGAACAATTCTTGCTTTCTTTCAAGGTCTCTGGGAACTACTTGCATTGCCACCCAGACTTTGGGGCTGCGGGCTTTCCTGGCCACTCTAGCCTCAAAAGAACCTGTTTTTCACTTTTCCCTAGCACCGTCCTCCAATATGCCGAACGTCCTGTTCTAGCTCCTATAGCCAAAGTGGCAGCCAGAACAACTCTTGCTTTCTTTCAAGGTCTCTGGGAACTACTTGCATTGCCACACAGACTTTGGGGCTACGGGCTTTCCTGGCCACTCTAGCCTCAAAAGCACCTTTTTTTCATATTTCCCAGCACCGGCCTCCAATACGCCGAACGTCCTGGCCTGGCTCACACAGCCAAGCTGGCACCCAGAACAACTCTTGCTTTCTTTCAAGGTCTCTGGGAACTACTTGCATTGCCACCCAGACTTTGGGGCTGCGGGCTTTCCTGGCCACTCTAGCCTCAAAAGCACCTTTTTTTCACTTTTCCCCAGCACCGTCGCCCAATATGCCGAACGTCCTGGCCTGGCTCCCACAGCCAAGGTGGCAGCCAGAACAACTCTTGCTTTCTTTCAAGGTCTCTGGGAACTACTTGCATTGCCACCCAGACTTTGGGGCTGCGGGCTTTCCTGGCCACTCTAGCCTCAAAAGCACCTTTTTTTCATATTTCCCAGCACCGGCGACCAATATGCCGAACGTCCTGGCCTGGCTCCCACAGCCAAGCTGGCAGCCAGAACAACTCTTGCTTTCTTTCAAGGTCTCTGGGAACTACTTGCATTGCCACCCAGACTTTGGGGCTGCGGGCTTTCCTGGCCACTCTAGCCTCAAAAGCACCTTTTTTTCACTTTTCCCCAGCACCGTCGCCCAATATTGCGAACGTCATGGCCTGGCTCCCACAGCCAAGCTGGCAGCCAGAACAACTCTTGCTTTCTTTCAAGGTCTCTGGGAACTACTTGCATTGCCACCCAGACTTTGGGGCTGCGGGCTTTCCTGGCCACTCTAGCCTCAAAAGCACCTTTTTTTCACTTTTCCCCAGCACCGGCCTCCAATATGCCGAACGTCCTGGCCTGGCTCCCACAGCCAAGGTGGCACCCAGAACAACGCTTGCTTTCTTTCAAGGTCTCTGGGAACTACTTGCATTGCCACCCAGACTTTGGGGCTGCGGGCTTTCCTGGCCACTCTAGCCTCAAAAGCACCTGTTTTTCATATTTCCCAGCACCGGCCTCCAACATGCCGAACGTCCTGGCCTGGCTCCCACAGCCAACGTGGCAGCCAGAACAACTCTTGCTTTCTTTCAAGGTCTCTGGGAACTACTTGCATTGCCACCCAGACTTTGGGGCTGCGGGCTTTCCTGGCCACTCTAGCCTCAAAAGAACCTGTTTTTCACTTTTCCCTAGCACCGTCCTCCAATATGCCGAACGTCCTGTTCTAGCTCCTATAGCCAAAGTGGCAGCCAGAACAACTCTTGCTTTCTTTCAAGGTCTCTGGGAACTACTTGCATTGCCACACAGACTTTGGGGCTACGGGCTTTCCTGGCCACTCTAGCCTCAAAAGCACCTTTTTTTCATATTTCCCAGCACCGGCCTCCAATACGCCGAACGTCCTGGCCTGGCTCACACAGCCAAGCTGGCACCCAGAACAACTCTTGCTTTCTTTCAAGGTCTCTGGGAACTACTTGCATTGCCACCCAGACTTTGGGGCTGCGGGCTTTCCTGGCCACTCTAGCCTCAAAAGCACCTTTTTTTCACTTTTCCCCAGCACCGTCGCCCAATATGCCGAACGTCCTGGCCTGGCTCCCACAGCCAAGGTGGCAGCCAGAACAACTCTTGCTTTCTTTCAAGGTCTCTGGGAACTACTTGCATTGCCACCCAGACTTTGGGGCTGCGGGCTTTCCTGGCCACTCTAGCCTCAAAAGCACCTTTTTTTCACTTTTCCCCAGCACCGGCCTCCAATATGCCGAACGTCCTGGCCTGGCTCCCACAGCCAAGGTGGCACCCAGAACAACGCTTGCTTTCTTTCAAGGTCTCTGGGAACTACTTGCATTGCCACCCAGACTTTGGGGCTGCGGGCTTTCCTGGCCACTCTAGCCTCAAAAGCACCTGTTTTTCATATTTCCCAGCACCGGCCTCCAACATGCCGAACGTCCTGGCCTGGCTCCCACAGCCAACGTGGCAGCCAGAACAACTCTTGCTTTCTTTCAAGGTCTCTGGGAACTACTTGCATTGCCACCCAGACTTTGGGGCTGCGGGCTTTCCTGGCCACTCTAGCCTCAAAAGAACCTGTTTTTCATATTTCCCAGCACCGGCCTCCAATACGCCGAACGTCCTGGCCTGGCTCCCACAGCCAAGCTGGCACCCAGAACAACTCTTGCTTTCTTTCAAGGTCTCTGGGAACTACTTGCATTGCCACCCAGACTTTGGGGCTGCGGGCTTTCCTGGCCACTCTAGCCTCAAAAGCACCTTTTTTTCATATTTCCCAGCACCGGCCTCCAATACGCCGAACGTCCTGGCCTGGCTCCCACAGCCAAGGTGGCAGCCAGAACAACTCTTGCTTTCTTTCAAGGTCTCTGGGAACTACTTGCATTGCCACCCAGACTTTGGGGCTGCGGGCTTTCCTGGCCACTCTATCCTCAAAAGAACCTGTTTTTCACTTTTCCCTAGCACCGTCCTCCAATATGCCGAACGTCCTGTTCTAGCTCCTATAGCCAAAGTGGCAGCCAGAACAACTCTTGCTTTCTTTCAAGGTCTCTGGGAACTACTTGCATTGCCACCCAGACTTTGGGGCTGCGGGCTTTCCTGGCCACTCTAGCCTCAAAAGCACCTTTTTTTCACTTTTCCCCAGCACCGTCGCCCAATATTGCGAACGTCATGGCCTGGCTCCCACAGCCAAGCTGGCAGCCAGAACAACTCTTGCTTTCTTTCAAGGTCTCTGGGAACTACTTGCATTGCCACCCAGACTTTGGGGCTGCGGGCTTTCCTGGCCACTCTAGCCTCAAAAGCACCTGTTTTTCACTTTTCCCCAGCACCGGCCTCCAATATGCCGAACGTCCTGGCCTGGCTCCCACAGCCAAGGTGGCACCCAGAACAACGCTTGCTTTCTTTCAAGGTCTCTGGGAACTACTTGCATTGCCACCCAGACTTTGGGGCTGCGGGCTTTCCTGGCCACTCTAGCCTCAAAAGCACCTGTTTTTCACTTTTCCCCAGCACCGGCCTCCAATATGCCGAACGTCCTGGCCTGGCTCCCACAGCCAAGGTGGCACCCAGAACAACGCTTGCTTTCTTTCAAGGTCTCTGGGAACTACTTGCATTGCCACCCAGACTTTGGGGCTGCGGGCTTTCCTGGCCACTCTAGCCTCAAAAGCACCTGTTTTTCATATTTCCCAGCACCGGCCTCCAACATGCCGAACGTCCTGGCCTGGCTCCCACAGCCAACGTGGCAGCCAGAACAACTCTTGCTTTCTTTCAAGGTCTCTGGAAACTACTTGCATTGCCACCCAGACTTTGGGGCTGCGGGCTTTCCTGGCCACTCTAGCCTCAAAAGAACCTGTTTTTCACTTTTCCCCAGCACCGGCCTCCAATATGCTGAACGTCCTGGCTTGGCTCCCACAGCGAAGATGGCAGCCAGAACAACTCTTGCTTTCTTTCAAGGTCTCTGGGAACTACTTGCATTGCCACCCAGACTTTGGGGCTGCGGGCTTTCCTGGCCACTCTAGCCTCAAAAGCACCTTTTTTTCATATTTCCCAGCACCGGCCTCCAATACGACGAACGTCCTGGCCTGGCTCCCACAGCCAAGGTGGCAGCCAGAACAACTCTTGCTTTCTTTCAAGGTCTCTGGGAACTACTTGCATTGCCACCCAGACTTTGGGGCTGCGGGCTTTCCTGGCCACTCTAGCCTCAAAAGCACCTTTTTTTCATATTTCCCAGCACCGGCCTCCAATACGCCGAACGTCCTGGCCTGGCTCCCACAGCCAAGCTGGCAGCCAGAACAACTCTTGCTTTCTTTCAAGGTCTCTGGGAACTACTTGCATTGCCACCCAGACTTTGGGGCTGCGGGCTTTCCTGGCCACTCTAGCCTCAAAAGCACCTTTTTTTCACTTTTCCCCAGCACCGTCGCCCAATATTGCGAACGTCATGGCCTGGCTCCCACACCCAAGGTGGCAGCCAGAACAACTCTTGCTTTCTTTCAAGGTCTCTGGGAACTACTTGCATTGCCACCCAGACTTTGGGGCTGCGGGCTTTCCTGGCCACTCTAGCCTCAAAAGCACCTTTTTTTCACTTTTCCCCAGCACCGGCCTCCAATATGGCGAACGTCCTGGCCTGGCTCCCACAGCCAAGGTGGCACCCAGAACAACGCTTGCTTTCTTTCAAGGTCTCTGGGAACTACTTGCATTGCCACCCAGACTTTGGGGCTGCGGGCTTTCCTGGCCACTCTAGCCTCAAAAGCACCTTTTTTTCACTTTTCCCCAGCACCGGCCTCCAATATGCCGAACGTCCTGGCCTGGCTCCCACAGCCAAGGTGGCACCCAGAACAACGCTTGCTTTCTTTCAAGGTCTCTGGGAACTACTTGCATTGCCACCCAGACTTTGGGGCTGCGGGCTTTCCTGGCCACTCTAGCCTCAAAAGCACCTGTTTTTCATATTTCCCAGCACCGGCCTCCAACATGCCGAACGTCCTGGCCTGGCTCCCACAGCCAAGCTGGCAGCCAGAACAACTCTTGCTTTCTTTCAAGGTCTCTGGGAACTACTTGCATTGCCACCCAGACTTTGGGGCTGCGGGCTTTCCTGGCCACTCTAGCCTCAAAAGAACCTGTTTTTCACTTTTCCCTAGCACCGTCCTCCAATATGCCGAACGTCCTGTTCTAGCTCCTATAGCCAAAGTGGCAGCCAGAACAACTCTTGCTTTCTTTCAAGGTCTCTGGGAACTACTTGCATTGCCACCCAGACTTTGGGGCTGCGGGCTTTCCTGGCCACTCTAGCCTCAAAAGCACCTTTTTTTCATATTTCCCAGCACCGGCCTCCAATACGCCGAACGTCCTGGCCTGGCTCCCACAGCCAAGCTGGCAGCCAGAACAACTCTTGCTTTCTTTCAAGGTCTCTGGGAACTACTTGCATTGCCACCCAGACTTTGGGGCTGCGGGCTTTCCTGGCCACTCTAGCCTCAAAAGCACCTTTTTTTCACTTTTCCCCAGCACCGTCGCCCAATATTGCGAACGTCCTGGCCTGGCTCCCACACCCAAGGTGGCAGCCAGAACAACTCTTGCTTTCTTTCAAGGTCTCTGGGAACTACTTGCATTGCCACCCAGACTTTGGGGCTGCGGGCTTTCCTGGCCACTCTAGCCTCAAAAGCACCTTTTTTTCACTTTTCCCCAGCACCGGCCTCCAATATGCCGAACGTCCTGGCCTGGCTCCCACAGCCAAGGTGGCACCCAGAACAACGCTTGCTTTCTTTCAAGGTCTCTGGGAACTACTTGCATTGCCACCCAGACTTTGGGGCTGCGGGCTTTCCTGGCCACTCTAGCCTCAAAAGCACCTTTTTTTCACTTTTCCCCAGCACCGGCCTCCAATATGCCGAACGTCCTGGCCTGGCTCCCACAGCCAAGGTGGCACCCAGAACAACGCTTGCTTTCTTTCAAGGTCTCTGGGAACTACTTGCATTGCCACCCAGACTTTGGGGCTGCGGGCTTTCCTGGCCACTCTAGCCTCAAAAGCACCTGTTTTTCATATTTCCCAGCACCGGCCTCCAACATGCCGAACGTCCTGGCCTGGCTCCCACAGCCAAGGTGGCAGCCAGAACAACTCTTGCTTTCTTTCAAGGTCTCTGGGAACTACTTGCATTGCCACCCAGACTTTGGGGCTGCGGGCTTTCCTGGCCACTCTAGCCTCAAAAGAACCTGTTTTGCACTTTTCCCCAGCACCGGCCTCCAATATGCCGAACGTCCTGGCCTGGCTCCCACAGCCAAGGTGGCAGCCAGAACAACTCTTGCTTTCTTTCAAGGTCTCTGGGAACTACTTGCATTGCCACCCAGACTTTGGGGCTGCGGGCTTTCCTGGCCACTCTAGCCTCAAAAGCACCTTTTTTTCATATTTCCCAGCACCGGCCTCCAATACGCCGAACGTCCTGGCCTGGCTCCCACAGCCAAGCTGGCAGCCAGAACAACTCTTGCTTTCTTTCAAGGTCTCTGGGAACTACTTGCATTGCCACCCAGACTTTGGGGCTGCGGGCTTTCCTGGCCACTCTAGCCTCAAAAGCACCTTTTTTTCACTTTTCCCCAGCACCGTCGCCCAATATTGCGAACGTCATGGCCTGGCTCCCACAGCCAAGCTGGCAGCCAGAACAACTCTTGCTTTCTTTCAAGGTCTCTGGGAACTACTTGCATTGCCACCCAGACTTTGGGGCTGCGGGCTTTCCTGGCCACTCTAGCCTCAAAAGCACCTGTTTTTCACTTTTCCCCAGCACCGGCCTCCAATATGCCGAACGTCCTGGCCTGGCTCCCACAGCCAAGGTGGCACCCAGAACAACGCTTGCTTTCTTTCAAGGTCTCTGGGAACTACTTGCATTGCCACCCAGACTTTGGGGCTGCGGGCTTTCCTGGCCACTCTAGCCTCAAAAGCACCTTTTTTTCACTTTTCCCCAGCACCGGCCTCCAATATGCCGAACGTCCTGGCCTGGCTCCCACAGCCAAGGTGGCACCCAGAACAACGCTTGCTTTCTTTCAAGGTCTCTGGGAACTACTTGCATTGCCACCCAGACTTTGGGGCTGCGGGCTTTCCTGGCCACTCTAGCCTCAAAAGCACCTGTTTTTCATATTTCCCAGCACCGGCCTCCAACATGCCGAACGTCCTGGCCTGGCTCCCACAGCCAACGTGGCACCCAGAACAACTCTTGCTTTCTTTCAAGGTCTCTGGGAACTACTTGCATTGCCACCCAGACTTTGGGGCTGCGGGCTTTCCTGGCCACTCTAGCCTCAAAAGCACCTGTTTTTCATATTTCCCAGCACCGGCCTCCAACATGCCGAACGTCCTGGCCTGGCTCCCACAGCCAACGTGGCACCCAGAACAACTCTTGCTTTCTTTCAAGGTCTCTGGGAACTACTTGCATTGCCACCCAGACTTTGGGGCTGCGGGCTTTCCTGGCCACTCTAGCCTCAAAAGAACCTGTTTTTCACTTTTCCCCAGCACCGGCCTCCAATATGCTGAACGTCCTGGCCTGGCTCCCACAGCCAAGGTGGCAGCCAGAACAACTCTTGCTTTCTTTCAAGGTCTCTGGGAACTACTTGCATTGCCACCCAGACTTTGGGGCTGCGGGCTTTCCTGGCCACTCTAGCCTCAAAAGCACCTTTTTTTCACTTTACCCCAGCACCGTCGCCCAATATGCCGAACGTCCTGGCCTGGCTCCCACAGCCAAGCTGGCAGCCAGAACAACTCTTGCTTTCTTTCAAGGTCTCTGGGAACTACTTGCATTGCCACCCAGACTTTGGGGCTACGGGCTTTCCTGGCCACTCTAGCCTCAAAAGCACCTTTTTTTCATATTTCCCAGCACCGGCCTCCAATACGCCGAACGTCCTGGCCTGGCTCCCACAGCCAAGCTGGCAGCCAGAACAACTCTTGCTTTCTTTCAAGGTCTCTGGGAACTACTTGCATTGCCACCCAGACTTTGGGGCTGCGGGCTTTCCTGGCCACTCTAGCCTCAAAAGCACCTTTTTTTCACTTTTCCCCAGCACCGTCGCCCAATATGCCGAACGTCCTGGCCTGGCTCCCACAGCCAAGCTGGCAGCCAGAACAACTCTTGCTTTCTTTCAAGGTCTCTGGGAACTACTTGCATTGCCACCCAGACTTTGGGGCTGCGGGCTTTCCTGGCCACTCTAGCCTCACAAGCACCTTTTTTTCATATTTCCCAGCACCGGCCTCCAATATGCCGAACGTCCTGGCCTGGCTCCCACAGCCAAGCTGGCAGCCAGAACAACTCTTGC
Organism: Numenius arquata; assembly: GCF_964106895.1. NCBI lineage: Eukaryota > Metazoa > Chordata > Aves > Charadriiformes > Scolopacidae > Numenius > Numenius arquata. Next base: position 120,040 of record NW_027414508.1, read on the forward strand.
TTTCTTTCAAGGTCTCTGGGAACTACTTGCATTGCCACCCAGACTTTGGGGCTGCGGGCTTTCCTGGCCACTCTAGCCTCAAAAGAACCTGTTTTTCACTTTTCCCCAGCACCGGCCTCCAATATGCCGAACGTCCTGTCCTAGCTCCTATAGCCAAAGTGGCAGCCAGAACAACTCTTGCTTTCTTTCAAGGTCTCTGGGAACTACTTGCATTGCCACCCAGACTTTGGGGCTGCGGGCTTTCCTGGCCACTCTAGCCTCAAAAGCACCTTTTTTTCATATTTCCCAGCACCGGCCTCCAATACGCCGAACGTCCTGGCCTGGCTCCCACAGCCAAGCTGGCAGCCAGAACAACTCTTGCTTTCTTTCAAGGTCTCTGGGAACTACTTGCATTGCCACACAGACTTTGGGGCTGCGGGCTTTCCTGGCCACTCTAGCCTCAAAAGCACCTTTTTTTCACTTTTCCCCAGCACCGTCGCCCAATATGCCGAACGTCATGGCCTGGCTCCCACAGCCAAGGTGGCAGCCAGAACAACTCTTGCTTTCTTTCAAGGTCTCTGGGAACTACTTGCATTGCCACCCAGACTTTGGGGCTGCGGGCTTTCCTGGCCACTCTAGCCTCAAAAGCACCTGTTTTTCACTTTTCCCCAGCACTGGCCTCCAATATGCCGAACGTCCTGGCCTGGCTCCCACAGCCAAGGTGGCACCCAGAACAACGCTTGCTTTCTTTCAAGGTCTCTGGGAACTACTTGCATTGCCACCCAGACTTTGGGGCTGCGGGCTTTCCTGGCCACTCTAGCCTCAAAAGCACCTTTTTTTCACTTTTCCCCAGCACCGGCCTCCAATATGCCGAACGTCCTGGCCTGGCTCCCACAGCCAAGGTGGCAGCCAGAACAACGCTTGCTTTCTTTCAAGGTCTCTGGGAACTACTTGCATTGCCACCCAGACTTTGGGGCTGTGGGCTTTCCTGGCCACTCTAGCCTCAAAAGCACCTTTTTTTCACTTTTCCCCAGCACCGGCCTCCAATATGCCGAACGTCCTGGCCTGGCTCCCACAGCCAAGGTGGCAGCCAGAACAACTCTTGCTTTCTTTCAAGGTCTCTGGGAACTACTTGCATTGCCACCCAGACTTTGGGGCTGCGGGCTTTCCTGGCCACTCTAGCCTCAAAAGCACCTGTTTTTCATATTTCCCAGCACCGGCCTCCAACATGCCGAACGTCCTGGCCTGGCTCCCACAGCCAACGTGGCAGCCAGAACAACTCTTGCTTTCTTTCAAGGTCTCTGGGAACTACTTGCATTGCCACCCAGACTTTGGGGCTGCGGGCTTTCCTGGCCACTCTAGCCTCAAAAGCACCTTTTTTTCATATTTCCCAGCACCGGCCTCCAATACGCCGAACGTCCTGGCCTGGCTCGCACAGCCAAGGTGGCAGCCAGAACAACTCTTGCTTTCTTTCAAGGTCTCTGGGAACTACTTGCATTGCCACCCAGACTTTGGGGCTGCGGGCTTTCCTGGCCACTCTAGCCTCAAAAGCACCTTTTTTTCACTTTTCCCCAGCACCGTCGCCCAATATTGCGAACGTCCTGGCCTGGCTCCCACAGCCAAGGTGGCAGCCAGAACAACTCTTGCTTTCTTTCAAGGTCTCTGGGAACTACTTGCATTGCCACCCACACTTTGGGGCTGCGGGCTTTCCTGGCCACTCTAGCCTCAAAAGCACCTTTTTTTCACTTTTCCCCAGCACCGTCGCCCAATATTGCGAACGTCCTGGCCTGGCTCCCACAGCCAAGGTGGCAGCCAGAACAACTCTTGCTTTCTTTCAAGGTCTCTGGGAACTACTTGCATTGCCACCCAGACTTTGGGGCTGCGGGCTTTCCTGGCCACTCTAGCCTCAAAAGCACCTTTTTTTCACTTTTCCCCAGCACCGTCGCCCAATATGCCGAACGTCCTGGCCTGGCTCCCACAGCCAAGGTGGCAGCCAGAACAACTCTTGCTTTCTTTCAAGGTCTCTGGGAACTACTTGCATTGCCACCCAGACTTTGGGGCTGAGGGCTTTCCTGGCCACTCTAGCCTCAAAAGCACCTTTTTTTCACTTTTCCCCAGCACCGGCCTCCAATATGCCGAACGTCCTGGCCTGGCTCCCACAGCCAAGGTGGCACCCAGAACAACGCTTGCTTTCTTTCAAGGTCTCTGGGAACTACTTGCATTGCCACCCAGACTTTGGGGCTGCGGGCTTTCCTGGCCACTCTAGCCTCAAAAGCACCTGTTTTTCATATTTCCCAGCACCGGCCTCCAACATGCCGAACGTCCTGGCCTGGCTCCCACAGCCAACGTGGCAGCCAGAACAACTCTTGCTTTCTTTCAAGGTCTCTGGGAACTACTTGCATTGCCACCCAGACTTTGGGGCTGCGGGCTTTCCTGGCCACTCTAGCCTCAAAAGAACCTGTTTTTCACTTTTCCCCAGCACCGGCCTCCAATATGCTGAACGTCCTGGCCTGGCTCCCACAGCCAAGGTGGCAGCCAGAACAACTCTTGCTTTCTTTCAAGGTCTCTGGGAACTACTTGCATTGCCACCCAGACTTTGGGGCTGCGGGCTTTCCTGGCCACTCTAGCCTCAAAAGCACCTTTTTTTCACTTTACCCCACACCGTCCTCCAATGTGCCGAACGTCCTGTCCTAGCTCCTATAGCCAAAGTGGCAGCCAGAACAACGCTTGCTTTCTTTCAAGGTCTCTGGGAACTACTTGCATTGCCACCCAGACTTTGGGGCTGCGGGCTTTCCTGGCCACTCTAGCCTCAAAAGCACCTTTTTTTCACTTTACCCCAGCACCGTCGCCCAATATGCCGAACGTCCTGGCCTGGCTCCCACAGCCAAGCTGGCAGCCAGAACAACTCTTGCTTTCTTTCAAGGTCTCTGGGAACTACTTGCATTGCCACACAGACTTTGGGGCTACGGGCTTTCCTGGCCACTCTAGCCTCAAAAGCACCTTTTTTTCATATTTCCCAGCACCGGCCTCCAATACGCCGAACGTCCTGGCCTGGCTCCCACAGCCAAGCTGGCAGCCAGAACAACTCTTGCTTTCTTTCAAGGTCTCTGGGAACTACTTGCATTGCCACACAGACTTTGGGGCTGCGGGCTTTCCTGGCCACTCTAGCCTCAAAAGCACCTTTTTTTCACTTTTCCCCAGCACCGTCGCCCAATATGCCGAACGTCCTGGCCTGGCTCCCACAGCCAAGGTGGCAGCCAGAACAACTCTTGCTTTCTTTCAAGGTCTCTGGGAACTACTTGCATTGCCACCCAGACTTTGGGGCTGCGGGCTTTCCTGGCCACTCTAGCCTCAAAAGCACCTTTTTTTCACTTTTCCCCAGCACCGGCCTCCAATATGCCGAACGTCCTGGCCTGGCTCCCACAGCCAAGGTGGCACCCAGAACAACGCTTGCTTTCTTTCAAGGTCTCTGGGAACTACTTGCATTGCCACCCAGACTTTGGGGCTGCGGGCTTTCCTGGCCACTCTAGCCTCAAAAGCACCTGTTTTTCATATTTCCCAGCACCGGCCTCCAACATGCCGAACGTCCTGGCCTGGCTCCCACAGCCAAGGTGGCAGCCAGAACAACTCTTGCTTTCTTTCAAGGTCTCTGGGAACTACTTGCATTGCCACCCAGACTTTGGGGCTGAGGGCTTTCCTGGCCACTCTAGCCTCAAAAGCACCTTTTTTTCACTTTTCCCCAGCACCGGCCTCCAATATGCCGAACGTCCTGGCCTGGCTCCCACAGCCAAGGTGGCACCCAGAACAACGCTTGCTTTCTTTCAAGGTCTCTGGGAACTACTTGCATTGCCACCCAGACTTTGGGGCTGCGGGCTTTCCTGGCCACTCTAGCCTCAAAAGCACCTGTTTTTCATATTTCCCAGCACCGGCCTCCAACATGCCGAACGTCCTGGCCTGGCTCCCACAGCCAACGTGGCAGCCAGAACAACTCTTGCTTTCTTTCAAGGTCTCTGGGAACTACTTGCATTGCCACCCAGACTTTGGGGCTGCGGGCTTTCCTGGCCACTCTAGCCTCAAAAGAACCTGTTTTTCACTTTTCCCCAGCACCGGCCTCCAATATGCTGAACGTCCTGGCCTGGCTCCCACAGCCAAGGTGGCAGCCAGAACAACTCTTGCTTTCTTTCAAGGTCTCTGGGAACTACTTGCATTGCCACCCAGACTTTGGGGCTGCGGGCTTTCCTGGCCACTCTAGCCTCAAAAGCACCTTTTTTTCACTTTACCCCACACCGTCCTCCAATGTGCCGAACGTCCTGTCCTAGCTCCTATAGCCAAAGTGGCAGCCAGAACAACGCTTGCTTTCTTTCAAGGTCTCTGGGAACTACTTGCATTGCCACCCAGACTTTGGGGCTGCGGGCTTTCCTGGCCACTCTAGCCTCAAAAGCACCTTTTTTTCACTTTACCCCAGCACCGTCGCCCAATATGCCGAACGTCCTGGCCTGGCTCCCACAGCCAAGCTGGCAGCCAGAACAACTCTTGCTTTCTTTCAAGGTCTCTGGGAACTACTTGCATTGCCACACAGACTTTGGGGCTACGGGCTTTCCTGGCCACTCTAGCCTCAAAAGCACCTTTTTTTCATATTTCCCAGCACCGGCCTCCAATACGCCGAACGTCCTGGCCTGGCTCCCACAGCCAAGCTGGCAGCCAGAACAACTCTTGCTTTCTTTCAAGGTCTCTGGGAACTACTTGCATTGCCACCCAGACTTTGGGGCTGCGGGCTTTCCTGGCCACTCTAGCCTCAAAAGCACCTTTTTTTCACTTTTCCCCAGCACCGTCGCCCAATATGCCGAACGTCCTGGCCTGGCTCCCACAGCCAAGGTGGCAGCCAGAACAACGCTTGCTTTCTTTCAAGGTCTCTGGGAACTACTTGCATTGCCACCCAGACTTTGGGGCTGCGGGCTTTCCTGGCCACTCTAGCCTCAAAAGCACCTTTTTTTCACTTTTCCCCAGCACCGGCCTCCAATATGCCGAACGTCCTGGCCTGGCTCCCACAGCCAAGGTGGCACCCAGAACAACGCTTGCTTTCTTTCAAGGTCTCTGGGAACTACTTGCATTGCCACCCAGACTTTGGGGCTGCGGGCTTTCCTGGCCACTCTAGCCTCAAAAGCACCTGTTTTTCATATTTCCCAGCACCGGCCTCCAACATGCCGAACGTCCTGGCCTGGCTCCCACAGCCAAGGTGGCAGCCAGAACAACTCTTGCTTTCTTTCAAGGTCTCTGGGAACTACTTGCATTGCCACCCAGACTTTGGGGCTGCGGGCTTTCCTGGCCACTCTAGCCTCAAAAGCACCTTTTTTTCACTTTTCCCCAGCACCGTCGCCCAATATTGCGAACGTCATGGCCTGGCTCCCACAGCCAAGGTGGCAGCCAGAACAACTCTTGCTTTCTTTCAAGGTCTCTGGGAACTACTTGCATTGCCACCCACACTTTGGGGCTGCGGGCTTTCCTGGCCACTCTAGCCTCAAAAGCACCTTTTTTTCACTTTTCCCCAGCACCGGCCTCCAATATGCCGAACGTCCTGGCCTGGCTCCCACAGCCAAGGTGGCACCCAGAACAACGCTTGCTTTCTTTCAAGGTCTCTGGGAACTACTTGCATTGCCACCCAGACTTTGGGGCTGCGGGCTTTCCTGGCCACTCTAGCCTCAAAAGCACCTGTTTTTCATATTTCCCAGCACCGGCCTCCAACATACCTAACGTCCTGGCCTGGCTCCCACAGCCAACGTGGCAGCCACAACAACTCTTGCTTTCTTTCAAGGTCTCTGGGAACTACTTGCATTGCCACCCAGACTTTGGGGCTGCGGGCTTTCCTGGCCACTCTAGCCTCAAAAGAACCTGTTTTTCACTTTTCCCCAGCACCGGCCTCCAATATGCCGAACGTCCTGGCCTGGCTCCCACAGCCAAGCTGGCAGCCAGAACAACTCTTGCTTTCTTTCAAGGTCTCTGGGAACTACTTGCATTGCCACCCAGACTTTGGGGCTGCGGGCTTTCCTGGCCACTCTAGCCTCAAAAGCACCTTTTTTTCACTTTACCCCACACCGTCCTCCAATGTGCCGAACGTCCTGTCCTAGCTCCTATAGCCAAAGTGGCAGCCAGAACAACGCTTGCTTTCTTTCAAGGTCTCTGGGAACTACTTGCATTGCCACCCAGACTTTGGGGCTGCGGGCTTTCCTGGCCACTCTAGCCTCAAAAGCACCTTTTTTTCACTTTACCCCAGCACCGTCGCCCAATATGCCGAACGTCCTGGCCTGGCTCCCACAGCCAAGCTGGCAGCCAGAACAACTCTTGCTTTCTTTCAAGGTCTCTGGGAACTACTTGCATTGCCACACAGACTTTGGGGCTACGGGCTTTCCTGGCCACTCTAGCCTCAAAAGCACCTTTTTTTCATATTTCCCAGCACCGGCCTCCAATATGCCGAACGTCCTGGCCTGGCTCCCACAGCCAAGGTGGCAGCCAGAACAACTCTTGCTTTCTTTCAAGGTCTCTGGGAACTACTTGCATTGCCACCCAGACTTTGGGGCTGCGGGCTTTCCTGGCCACTCTAGCCTCAAAAGCACCTTTTTTTCACTTTTCCCCAGCACCGTCGCCCAATATGCCGAACGTCCTGGCCTGGCTCCCACAGCCAAGGTGGCAGCCACAACAACTCTTGCTTTCTTTCAAGGTCTCTGGGAACTACTTGCATTGCCACCCAGACTTTGGGGCTGCGGGCTTTCCTGGCCACTCTAGCCTCAAAAGCACCTTTTTTTCATATTTCCCAGCACCGGCCTCCAATATGCCGAACGTCCTGGCCTGGCTCCCACAGCCAAGGTGGCAGCCAGAACAACTCTTGCTTTCTTTCAAGGTCTCTGGGAACTACTTGCATTGCCACCCAGACTTTGGGGCTGCGGGCTTTCCTGGCCACTCTAGCCTCAAAAGAACCTGTTTTTCACTTTTCCCTAGCACCGGCCTCCAATATGCCGAACGTCCTGTTCTAGCTCCTATAGCCAAAGTGGCAGCCAGAACAACTCTTGCTTTCTTTCAAGGTCTCTGGGAACTACTTGCATTGCCACCCAGACTTTGGGGCTGCGGGCTTTCCTGGCCACTCTAGCCTCAAAAGCACCTTTTTTTCATATTTCCCAGCACCGGCCTCCAATACGCCGAACGTCCTGGCCTGGCTCCCACAGCCAAGCTGGCAGCCAGAACAACTCTTGCTTTCTTTCAAGGTCTCTGGGAACTACTTGCATTGCCACCCAGACTTTGGGGCTGCGGGCTTTCCTGGCCACTCTAGCCTCAAAAGCACCTGTTTTTCACTTTTCCCCAGCACCGTCGCCCAATATGCCGAACGTCCTGGCCTGGCTCCCACAGCCAAGGTGGCAGCCAGAACAACTCTTGCTTTCTTTCAAGGTCTCTGGGAACTACTTGCATTGCCACCCAGACTTTGGGGCTGCGGGCTTTCCTGGCCACTCTAGCCTCAAAAGCACCTTTTTTTCACTTTTCCCCAGCACCGGCCTCCAATATGCCGAACGTCCTGGCCTGGCTCCCACAGCCAAGGTGGCACCCAGAACAACGCTTGCTTTCTTTCAAGGTCTCTGGGAACTACTTGCATTGCCACCCAGACTTTGGGGCTGCGGGCTTTCCTGGCCACTCTAGCCTCAAAAGCACCTTTTTTTCACTTTTCCCCAGCACCGGCCTCCAATATGCCGAACGTCCTGGCCTGGCTCCCACAGCCAAGGTGGCACCCAGAACAACGCTTGCTTTCTTTCAAGGTCTCTGGGAACTACTTGCATTGCCACCCAGACTTTGGGGCTGCGGGCTTTCCTGGCCACTCTAGCCTCAAAAGCACCTTTTTTTCACTTTTCCCCAGCACCGGCCTCCAATATGCCGAACGTCCTGGCCTGGCTCCCACAGCCAAGGTGGCAGCCAGAACAACTCTTGCTTTCTTTCAAGGTCTCTGGGAACTACTTGCATTGCCACCCAGACTTTGGGGCTGCGGGCTTTCCTGGCCACTCTAGCCTCAAAAGCACCTTTTTTTCATATTTCCCAGCACCGGCCTCCAATACGCCGAACGTCCTGGCCTGGCTCCCACAGCCAAGCTGGCAGCCAGAACAACTCTTGCTTTCTTTCAAGGTCTCTGGGAACTACTTGCATTGCCACCCAGACTTTGGGGCTGCGGGCTTTCCTGGCCACTCTAGCCTCAAAAGCACCTTTTTTTCACTTTTCCCCAGCACCGGCCTCCAATACGCCGAACGTCCTGGCCTGGCTCCCACAGCCAAGGTGGCAGCCAGAACAACTCTTGCTTTCTTTCAAGGTCTCTGGGAACTACTTGCATTGCCACCCAGACTTTGGGGCTGCGGGCTTTCCTGGCCACTCTAGCCTCAAAAGCACCTTTTTTTCATATTTCCCAGCACCGGCCTCCAATACGCCGAACGTCCTGGCCTGGCTCCCACAGCCAAGGTGGCAGCCAGAACAACTCTTGCTTTCTTTCAAGGTCTCTGGGAACTACTTGCATTGCCACCCAGACTTTGGGGCTGCGGGCTTTCCTGGCCACTCTAGCCTCAAAAGCACCTTTTTTTCACTTTTCCCCAGCACCGTCGCCCAATATGCCGAACGTCCTGGCCTGGCTCCCACAGCCAAGGTGGCAGCCAGAACAACTCTTGCTTTCTTTCAAGGTCTCTGGGAACTACTTGCATTGCCACCCAGACTTTGGGGCTGCGGGCTTTCCTGGCCACTCTAGCCTCAAAATAACCTGTTTTTCACTTTTCCCTAGCACCGGCCTCCAATATGCCGAACGTCCTGACTAGCTCCTATAGCCAAAGTGGCAGCCAGAACAACTCTTGCTTTCTTTCAAGGTCTCTGGGAACTACTTGCATTGCCACCCAGACTTTGGGGCTGCGGGCTTTCCTGGCCACTCTAGCCTCAAAAGCACCTTTTTTTCATATTTCCCAGCACCGGTCTCTAATACGCCGAACGTCCTGGCCTGGCTCCCACAGCCAAGCTGGCAGCCAGAACAACTCTTGCTTTCTTTCAAGGTCTCTGGGAACTACTTGCATTGCCACCCAGACTTTGGGGCTGCGGGCTTTCCTGACCACTCTAGCCTCAAAAGCACCTTTTTTTCACTTTTCCTTACCACCGTCCTCCAATATGCCGAACGTCCTGGCCTGGCTCCCACAGCCAACGTGGCAGCCAGAACAACTCTTGCTTTCTTTCAAGGTCTCTGGGAACTACTTGCATTGCCACCCAGACTTTGGGGCTGCGGGCTTTCCTGGCCACTCTAGCCTCAAAAGCACCTTTTTTTCACTTTTCCCCAGCACCGGCCTCCAATATGCCGAACGTCCTGGCCTGGCTCCCACAGCCAAGGTGGCACCCAGAACAACGCTTGCTTTCTTTCAAGGTCTCTGGGAACTACTTGCATTGCCACCCAGACTTTGGGGCTGCGGGCTTTCCTGGCCACTCTAGCCTCAAAAGCACCTTTTTTTCACTTTTCCCCAGCACCGGCCTCCAATATGCCGAACGTCCTGGCCTGGCTCCCACAGCCAAGGTGGCACCCAGAACAACGCTTGCTTTCTTTCAAGGTCTCTGGGAACTACTTGCATTGCCACCCAGACTTTGGGGCTGCGGGCTTTCCTGGCCACTCTAGCCTCAAAAGCACCTGTTTTTCATATTTCCCAGCACCGGCCTCCAACATGCCGAACGTCCTGGCCTGGCTCCCACAGCCAACGTGGCAGCCAGAACAACTCTTGCTTTCTTTCAAGGTCTCTGGGAACTACTTGCATTGCCACCCAGACTTTGGGGCTGCGGGCTTTCCTGGCCACTCTAGCCTCAAAAGAACCTGTTTTTCACTTTTCCCCAGCACCGGCCTCCAATATGCTGAACGTCCTGGCCTGGCTCCCACAGCCAAGGTGGCAGCCAGAACAACTCTTGCTTTCTTTCAAGGTCTCTGGGAACTACTTGCATTGCCACCCAGACTTTGGGGCTGCGGGCTTTCCTGGCCACTCTAGCCTCAAAAGCACCTTTTTTTCACTTTTCCCCAGCACCGTCCTCCAATATGCCGAACGTCCTGGCCTGGCTCCCACAGCCAAGGTGGCAGCCAGAACAACTCTTGCTTTCTTTCAAGGTCTCTGGGAACTACTTGCATTGCCACACAGACTTTGGGGCTGCGGGCTTTCCTGGCCACTCTAGCCTCAAAAGCACCTTTTTTTCACTTTTCCCCAGCACCGTCCTCCAATATGCCGAACGTCCTGGCCTGGCTCCCACAGCCAAGGTGGCAGCCAGAACAACTCTTGCTTTCTTTCAAGGTCTCTGGGAACTACTTGCATTGCCACCCAGACTTTGGGGCTGCGGGCTTTCCTGGCCACTCTAGCCTCAAAAGCACCTTTTTTTCACTTTTCCCTAGCACCGTCCTCCAATATGCCGAACGTCCTGTCCTAGCTCCTATAGCCAAAGTGGCAGCCAGAACAACTCTTGCTTTCTTTCAAGGTCTCTGGGAACTACTTGCATTGCCACACAGACTTTGGGGCTGCGGGCTTTCCTGGCCACTCTAGCCTCAAAAGCACCTTTTTTTCATATTTCCCAGCACCGGCCTCCAATACGCCGAACGTCCTGGCCTGGCTCCCACAGCCAAGCTGGCAGCCAGAACAACTCTTGCTTTCTTTCAAGGTCTCTGGGAACTACTTGCATTGCCACCCAGACTTTGGGGCTGCGGGCTTTCCTGGCCACTCTAGCCTCAAAAGCACCTTTTTTTCACTTTTCCCCAGCACCGTCGCCCAATATTGCGAACGTCCTGGCCTGGCTCCCACAGCCAAGGTGGCAGCCAGAACAACTCTTGCTTTCTTTCAAGGTCTCTGGGAACTACTTGCATTGCCACCCAGACTTTGGGGCTGCGGGCTTTCCTGGCCACTCTAGCCTCAAAAGCACCTTTTTTTCACTTTTCTCCAGCACCGGCCTCCAATATGCCGAACGTCCTGGCCTGGCTCCCACAGCCAAGGTGGCACCCAGAACAACGCTTGCTTTCTTTCAAGGTCTCTGGGAACTACTTGCATTGCCACCCAGACTTTGGGGCTGCGGGCTTTCCTGGCCACTCTAGCCTCAAAAGCACCTTTTTTTCACTTTTCCCTAGCACCGGCCTCCAATATGCCGAACGTCCTGGCCTGGCTCCCACAGCCAAGGTGGCACCCAGAACAACGCTTGCTTTCTTTCAAGGTCTCTGGGAACTACTTGCATTGCCACCCAGACTTTGGGGCTGCGGCCTTTCCTGGCCACTCTAGCCTCAAAAGCACCTGTTTTTCATATTTCCCAGCACCGGCCTCCAACATGCCGAACGTCCTGGCCTGGCTCCCACAGCCAACGTGGCAGCCAGAACAACTCTTGCTTTCTTTCAAGGTCTCTGGGAACTACTTGCATTGCCACCCAGACTTTGGGGCTGCGGGCTTTCCTGGCCACTCTAGCCTCAAAAGCACCTTTTTTTCACTTTTCCCCAGCACCGGCCTCCAATATGCTGAACGTCCTGGCCTGGCTCCCACAGCCAAGGTGGCAGCCAGAACAACTCTTGCTTTCTTTCAAGGTCTCTGGGAACTACTTGCATTGCCACCCAGACTTTGGGGCTGCGGGCTTTCCTGGCCACTCTAGCCTCAAAATAACCTGTTTTTCACTTTTCCCTAGCACCGTCCTCCAATATGCCGAACGTCCTGTCCTAGCTCCTATAGCCAAAGTGGCAGCCAGAACAACTCTTGCTTTCTTTCAAGGTCTCTGGGAACTACTTGCATTGCCACCCAGACTTTGGGGCTGCGGGCTTTCCTGGCCACTCTAGCCTCCAAAGCACCTTTTTTTCACTTTTCCCTACCACCGTCCTCCAATATGCCGAACGTCCTGGCCTGGCTCCCACAGCCAAGGTGGCAGCCAGAACAACTCTTGCTTTCTTTCAAGGTCTCTGGGAACTACTTGCATTGCCACCCAGACTTTGGGGCTGCGGGCTTTCCTGGCCACTCTAGCCTCAAAAGCACCTTTTTTTCATATTTCCCAGCACCGGCCTCCAATACGCCGAACGTCCTGGCCTGGCTCCCACAGCCAAGCTGGCAGCCAGAACAACTCTTGCTTTCTTTCAAGGTCTCTGGGAACTACTTGCATTGCCACCCAGACTTTGGGGCTGCGGGCTTTCCTGGCCACTCTAGCCTCAAAAGCACCTGTTTTTCACTTTTCCCCAGCACCGTCGCCCAATATGCCGAACGTCCTGGCCTGGCTCCCACAGCCAAGGTGGCAGCCAGAACAACTCTTGCTTTCTTTCAAGGTCTCTGGGAACTACTTGCATTGCCACCCAGACTTTGGGGCTGCGGGCTTTCCTGGCCACTCTAGCCTCAAAAGAACCTGTTTTTCACTTTTCCCCAGCACCGGCCTCCAATATGCCGAACGTCCTGGCCTGGCTCCCACAGCCAAGGTGCCAGCCAGAACAACTCTTGCTTTCTTTCAAGGTCTCTGGGAACTACTTGCATTGCCACCCAGACTTTGGGGCTGCGGGCTTTCCTGGCCACTCTAGCCTCAAAAGCACCTTTTTTTCACTTTTCCCCAGCACCAGCGCCCAATATGCCAAACGTCCTGGCCTGGCTCCCACAGCCAAGGTGGCAGCCAGAACAATCTTGCTTTCTTTCAAAGTCTCTGGGAACTACTTGCATTGCCACCCAGACTTTGGGGCTGCGGGCTTTCCTGGCCACTCTAGCCTCAAAAGCACCTTTTTTTCACTTTTCCCCAGCACCGGCCTCCAATATGCCGAACGTCCTGGCCTGGCTCCCACAGCCAAGGTGGCAGCCAGAACAACTCTTGCTTTCTTTCAAGGTCTCTGGGAACTACTTGCATTGCCACCCAGACTTTGGGGCTGCGGGCTTTCCTGGCCACTCTAGCCTCAAAAGCACCTTTTTTTCACTTTTCCCCAGCACCGGCCTCCAATATGCCGAACGTCCTGGCCTGGCTCCCACAGCCAAGGTGGCACCCAGAACAACTCTTGCTTTCTTTCAAGGTCTCTGGGAACTACTTGCATTGCCACCCAGACTTTGGGGCTGCGGGCTTTCCTGGCCACTCTAGCCTCAAAAGCACCTTTTTTTCACTTTTCCCCAGCACCGGCCTCCAATATGCCGAACGTCCTGGCCTGGCTCCCACAGCCAAGGTGGCAGCCAGAACAACTCTTGCTTTCTTTCAAGGTCTCTGGGAACTACTTGCATTGCCACCCAGACTTTGGGGCTGCGGGCTTTCCTGGCCACTCTAGCCTCAAAAGCACCTTTTTTTCACTTTTCCCCAGCACCGTCCTCCAATATGCCGAACGTCCTGGCCTGGCTCCCACAGCCAACGTGGCAGCCAGAACAACTCTTGCTTTCTTTCAAGGTCTCTGGGAACTACTTGCATTGCCACCCAGACTTTGGGGCTGCGGGCTTTCCTGGCCACTCTAGCCTCACAAGCACCTTTTTTTTATATTTCCCAGCACCGGCCTCCAATACGCCGAACGTCCTGTCCTAGCTCCTATAGCCAAGGTGGCAGCCAGAACAACTCTTGCTTTCTTTCAAGGTCTCTGGGAACTACTTGCATTGCCACCCAGACTTTGGGGCTGCGGGCTTTCCTGGCCACTCTAGCCTCAAAAGAACCTGTTTTTCACTTTTCCCTAGCACCGTCCTCCAATATGCCGAACGTCCTGTCCTAGCTCCTATAGCCAAAGTGGCAGCCAGAACAACTCTTGCTTTCTTTCAAGGTCTCTGGGAACTACTTGCATTGCCACCCAGACTTTGGGGCTGCGGGCTTTCCTGGCCACTCTAGCCTCAAAAGCACCTTTTTTTCATATTTCCCAGCACCGGCCTCCAATACGCCGAACGTCCTGGCCTGGCTCCCACAGCCAAGCTGGCAGCCACAACAACTCTTGCTTTCTTTCAAGGTCTCTGGGAACTACTTGCATTGCCACCCAGACTTTGGGGCTGCGGGCTTTCCTGGCCACTCTAGCCTCAAAAGCACCTTTTTTTCACTTTTCCCCAGCACCGGCGCCCAATATGCCAAACGTCCTGGCCTGGCTCCCACAGCCAAGGTGGCAGCCAGAACAACTCTTGCTTTCTTTCAAGGTCTCTGGGAACTACTTGCATTGCCACCCAGACTTTGGGGCTGCGGGCTTTCCTGGCCACTCTAGCCTCAAAAGCATCTTTTTTTCACTTTACCCCACACCGTCCTCCAATATGCCGAACGTCCTGTCCTAGCTCCTATAGCCAAAGTGGCAGCCAGAACAACGCTTGCTTTCTTTCAAGGTCTCTGGGAACTACTTGCATTGCCACCCAGACTTTGGGGCTGCGTGCTTTCCTGGCCACTCTAGCCTCAAAAGCACCTTTTTTTCACTTTTCCCCAGCACCGGCGCCCAATATGCCGAACGTCCTGGCCTGGCTCCCACAGCCAAGCTGGCAGCCAGAACAACTCTTGCTTTCTTTCAAGGTCTCTGGGAACTACTTGCATTGCCACCCAGACTTTGGGGCTGCGGGCTTTCCTGGCCACTCTAGCCTCAAAAGAACCTGTTTTTCACTTTTCCCCAGCACCGGCCTCCAATATGCCGAACGTCCTGGCCTGGCTCCCACAGCCAAGCTGGCAGCCAGAACAACTCTTGCTTTCTTTCAAGGTCTCTGGGAACTACTTGCATTGCCACCCAGACTTTGGGGCTGCGGGCTTTCCTGGCCACTCTAGCCTCAAAAGCACCTTTTTTTCATATTTCCCAGCACCGGCCTCCAATATGCCGAACGTCCTGGCCTGGCTCCCACAGCCAAGGTGGCAGCCAGAACAACTCTTGCTTTCTTTCAAGGTCTCTGGGAACTACTTGCATTGCCACCCAGACTTTGGGGCTGCGGGCTTTCCTGGCCACTCTAGCCTCAAAAGAACCTGTTTTTCACTTTTCCCTAGCACCGTCCTCCAATATGCCGAACGTCCTGTCCTAGCTCCTATAGCCAAAGTGGCAGCCAGAACAACTCTTGCTTTCTTTCAAGGTCTCTGGGAACTACTTGCATTGCCACCCAGACTTTGGGGCTGCGGGCTTTCCTGGCCACTCTAGCCTCAAAAGCACCTTTTTTTCATATTTCCCAGCACCGGCCTCCAATACGCCGAACGTCCTGGCCTGGCTCCCACAGCCAAGCTGGCAGCCACAACAACTCTTGCTTTCTTTCAAGGTCTCTGGGAACTACTTGCATTGCCACCCAGACTTTGGGGCTGCGGGCTTTCCTGGCCACTCTAGCCTCAAAAGCACCTTTTTTTCATATTTCCCAGCACCGGCCTCCAATATGCCGAACGTCCTGGCCTGGCTCCCACAGCCAAGGTGGCACCCAGAACAACGCTTGCTTTCTTTCAAGGTCTCTGGGAACTACTTGCATTGCCACCCAGACTTTGGGGCTGCGGGCTTTCCTGGCCACTCTAGCCTCAAAAGAACCTGTTTTTCACTTTTCCCTAGCACCGTCCTCCAATATGCCGAACGTCCTGTCCTAGCTCCTATAGCCAAAGTGGCAGCCAGAACAACTCTTGCTTTCTTTCAAGGTCTCTGGGAACTACTTGCATTGCCACCCAGACTTTGGGGCTGCGGGCTTTCCTGGCCACTCTAGCCTCAAAAGCACCTTTTTTTCATATTTCCCAGCACCGGCCTCCAATACGCCGAACGTCCTGGCCTGGCTCCCACAGCCAAGCTGGCAGCCACAACAACTCTTGCTTTCTTTCAAGGTCTCTGGGAACTACTTGCATTGCCACCCAGACTTTGGGGCTGCGGGCTTTCCTGGCCACTCTAGCCTCAAAAGCACCTTTTTTTCACTTTTCCCCAGCACCGTCGCCCAATATGCCGAACGTCCTGGCCTGGCTCCCACAGCCAAGGTGGCACCCAGAACAACGCTTGCTTTCTTTCAAGGTCTCTGGGAACTACTTGCATTGCCACCCAGACTTTGGGGCTGCGGGCTTTCCTGGCCACTCTAGCCTCAAAAGCACCTTTTTTTCACTTTTCCCCAGCACCGGCCTCCAATATGCCGAACGTCCTGGCCTGGCTCCCACAGCCAAGGTGGCAGCCAGAACAACTCTTGCTTTCTTTCAAGGTCTCTGGGAACTACTTGCATTGCCACCCAGACTTTGGGGCTGCGTGCTTTCCTGGCCACTCTAGCCTCAAAAGCACCTTTTTTTCACTTTTCCCCAGCACCGTCGCCCAATATGCCGAACGTCCTGGCCTGGCTCCCACAGCCAACGTGGCAGCCAGAACAACTCTTGCTTTCTTTCAAGGTCTCTGGGAACTACTTGCATTGCCACCCAGACTTTGGGGCTGCGGGCTTTCCTGGCCACTCTAGCCTCACAAGCACCTTTTTTTTATATTTCCCAGCACCGGCCTCCAATACGCCGAACGTCCTGTCCTAGCTCCTATAGCCAAAGTGGCAGCCAGAACAACGCTTGCTTTCTTTCAAGGTCTCTGGGAACTACTTGCATTGCCACCCAGACTTTGGGGCTGCGTGCTTTCCTGGCCACTCTAGCCTCAAAAGCACCTTTTTTTCACTTTTCCCCAGCACCGGCGCCCAATATGCCGAACGTCCTGGCCTGGCTCCCACAGCCAAGCTGGCAGCCAGAACAACTCTTGCTTTCTTTCAAGGTCTCTGGGAACTACTTGCATTGCCACCCAGACTTTGGGGCTGCGGGCTTTCCTGGCCACTCTAGCCTCAAAAGAACCTGTTTTTCACTTTTCCCCAGCACCGGCCTCCAATATGCCGAACGTCCTGGCCTGGCTCCCACACCCAAGGTGGCAGCCAGAACAACTCTTGCTTTCTTTCAAGGTCTCTGGGAACTACTTGCATTGCCACCCAGACTTTGGGGCTGCGGGCTTTCCTGGCCACTCTAGCCTCAAAAGCACCTTTTTTTCATATTTCCCAGCACCGGCCTCCAATATGCCGAACGTCCTGGCCTGGCTCCCACAGCCAAGCTGGCAGCCAGAACAACTCTTGCTTTCTTTCAAGGTCTCTGGGAACTACTTGCATTGCCACCCAGACTTTGGGGCTGCGGGCTTTCCTGGCCACTCTAGCCTCAAAAGAACCTGTTTTTCACTTTTCCCTAGCACCGTCCTCCAATATGCCGAACGTCCTGTCCTAGCTCCTATAGCCAAAGTGGCAGCCAGAACAACTCTTGCTTTCTTTCAAGGTCTCTGGGAACTACTTGCATTGCCACCCAGACTTTGGGGCTGCGGGCTTTCCTGGCCACTCTAGCCTCAAAAGCACCTTTTTTTCATATTTCCCAGCACCGGCCTCCAATACGCCGAACGTCCTGGCCTGGCTCCCACAGCCAAGCTGGCAGCCAGAACAACTCTTGCTTTCTTTCAAGGTCTCTGGGAACTACTTGCATTGCCACCCAGACTTTGGGGCTGCGGGCTTTCCTGGCCACTCTAGCCTCAAAAGCACCTTTTTTTCATATTTCCCAGCACCGGCCTCCAATATGCCGAACGTCCTGGCCTGGCTCCCACAGCCAAGGTGGCACCCAGAACAACGCTTGCTTTCTTTCAAGGTCTCTGGGAACTACTTGCATTGCCACCCAGACTTTGGGGCTGCGGGCTTTCCTGGCCACTCTAGCCTCAAAAGAACCTGTTTTTCACTTTTCCCTAGCACCGTCCTCCAATATGCCGAACGTCCTGTCCTAGCTCCTATAGCCAAAGTGGCAGCCAGAACAACTCTTGCTTTCTTTCAAGGTCTCTGGGAACTACTTGCATTGCCACCCAGACTTTGGGGCTGCGGGCTTTCCTGGCCACTCTAGCCTCAAAAGCACCTTTTTTTCATATTTCCCAGCACCGGCCTCCAATACGCTGAACGTCCTGGCCTGGCTCCCACAGCCAAGCTGGCAGCCACAACAACTCTTGCTTTCTTTCAAGGTCTCTGGGAACTACTTGCATTGCCACCCAGACTTTGGGGCTGCGGGCTTTCCTGGCCACTCTAGCCTCAAAAGCACCTTTTTTTCACTTTTCCCCAGCACCGTCGCCCAATATGCCGAACGTCCTGGCCTGGCTCCCACAGCCAAGGTGGCACCCAGAACAACGCTTGCTTTCTTTCAAGGTCTCTGGGAACTACTTGCATTGCCACCCAGACTTTGGGGCTGCGGGCTTTCCTGGCCACTCTAGCCTCAAAAGCACCTTTTTTTCACTTTTCCCCAGCACCGGCCTCCAATATGCCGAACGTCCTGGCCTGGCTCCCACAGCCAAGCTGGCAGCCAGAACAACTCTTGCTTTCTTTCAAGGTCTCTGGGAACTACTTGCATTGCCACCCAGACTTTGGGGCTGCGGGCTTTCCTGGCCACTCTAGCCTCAAAAGCATCTTTTTTTCACTTTTCCCCAGCACCGTCGCCCAATATGCCGAACGTCCTGGCCTGGCTCCCACAGCCAAGGTGGCAGCCAGAACAACTCTTGCTTTCTTTCAAGGTCTCTGGGAACTACTTGCATTGCCACACAGACTTTGGGGCTGCGGGCTTTCCTGGCCACTCTAGCCTCACAAGCACCTTTTTTTTATATTTCCCAGCACCGGCCTCCAATACGCCGAACGTCCTGTCCTAGCTCCTATAGCCAAGGTGGCAGCCAGAACAACTCTTGCTTTCTTTCAAGGTCTCTGGGAACTACTTGCATTGCCACCCAGACTTTGGGGCTGCGGGCTTTCCTGGCCACTCTAGCCTCAAAAGCACCTTTTTTTCACTTTTCCCCAGCACCGGCCTCCAATATGCCGAATGTCCTGGCCTGGCTCCCACAGCCAAGGTGGCAGCCAGAACAACTCTTGCTTTCTTTCAAGGTCTCTGGGAACTACTTGCATTGCCACCCAGACTTTGGGGCTGCGGGCTTTCCTGGCCACTCTAGCCTCAAAAGCACCTTTTTTTCACTTTTCCCCAGCACCGGCGCCCAATATGCCAAACGTCCTGGCCTGGCTCCCACAGCCAAGGTGGCAGCCAGAACAACTCTTGCTTTCTTTCAAGGTCTCTGGGAACTACTTGCATTGCCACCCAGACTTTGGGGCTGCGGGCTTTCCTGGCCACTCTAGCCTCAAAAGCATCTTTTTTTCACTTTACCCCACACCGTCCTCCAATACGCCGAACGTCCTGTCCTAGCTCCTATAGCCAAAGTGGCAGCCAGAACAACGCTTGCTTTCTTTCAAGGTCTCTGGGAACTACTTGCATTGCCACCCACACTTTGGGGCTGCGGGCTTTCCTGGCCACTCTAGCCTCAAAAGCACATTTTTTTCACTTTTCCCCAGCACCGTCGCCCAATATGCCGAACGTCCTGGCCTGGCTCCCACAGCCAAGCTGGCAGCCAGAACAACTCTTGCTTTCTTTCAAGGTCTCTGGGAACTACTTGCATTGCCACCCAGACTTTGGGGCTGCGGGCTTTCCTGGCCACTCTAGCCTCAAAAGAACCTGTTTTTCACTTTTCCCCAGCACCGGCCTCCAATATGCCGAACGTCCTGGCCTGGCTCCCACACCCAAGGTGGCAGCCAGAACAACTCTTGCTTTCTTTCAAGGTCTCTGGGAACTACTTGCATTGCCACCCAGACTTTGGGGCTGCGGGCTTTCCTGGCCACTCTAGCCTCAAAAGCACCTTTTTTTCATATTTCCCAGCACCGGCCTCCAATATGCCGAACGTCCTGGCCTGGCTCCCACAGCCAAGGTGGCACCCAGAACAACTCTTGCTTTCTTTCAAGGTCTCTGGGAACTACTTGCATTGCCACCCAGACTTTGGGGCTGCGGGCTTTCCTGGCCACTCTAGCCTCAAAAGAACCTGTTTTTCACTTTTCCCTAGCACCGTCCTCCAATATGCCAAACGTCCTGTCCTAGCTCCTATAGCCAAAGTGGCAGCCAGAACAACTCTTGCTTTCTTTCAAGGTCTCTGGGAACTACTTGCATTGCCACCCAGACTTTGGGGCTGCGGGCTTTCCTGGCCACTCTAGCCTCAAAAGCACCTTTTTTTCATATTTCCCAGCACCGGCCTCCAATACGCCGAACGTCCTGGCCTGGCTCCCACAGCCAAGCTGGCAGCCACAACAACTCTTGCTTTCTTTCAAGGTCTCTGGGAACTACTTGCATTGCCACCCAGACTTTGGGGCTGCGGGCTTTCCTGGCCACTCTAGCCTCAAAAGCACCTTTTTTTCACTTTTCCCCAGCACCGGTCTCCAATATGCCGAACGTCCTGGCCTGGCTCCCACAGCCAAGGTGGCACCCAGAACAACGCTTGCTTTCTTTCAAGGTCTCTGGGAACTACTTGCATTGCCACCCAGACTTTGGGGCTGCGGGCTTTCCTGGCCACTCTAGCCTCAAAAGCACCTTTTTTTCATATTTCCCAGCACCGGCCTCCAATACGCCGAACGTCCTGGCCTGGCTCCCACAGCCAAGGTGGCAGCCAGAACAACTCTTGCTTTCTTTCAAGGTCTCTGGAAACTACTTGCATTGCCACCCAGACTTTGGGGCTGCGGGCTTTCCTGGCCACTCTAGCCTCAAAAGCACCTTTTTTTCACTTTTCCCCAGCACCGTCGCCCAATATGCCGAACGTCCTGGCCTGGCTCCCACAGCCAACGTGGCAGCCAGAACAACTCTTGCTTTCTTTCAAGGTCTCTGGGAA
Source organism: Numenius arquata (assembly GCF_964106895.1). Taxonomy (NCBI): domain Eukaryota; kingdom Metazoa; phylum Chordata; class Aves; order Charadriiformes; family Scolopacidae; genus Numenius; species Numenius arquata. The sequence continues at coordinate 140,654 of NW_027414508.1, forward strand.
CTACTTGCATTGCCACCCAGACTTTGGGGCTGCGGGCTTTCCTGGCCACTCTAGCCTCAAAAGAACCTGTTTTTCACTTTTCCCCAGCACCGGCCTCCAATATGCCGAACGTCCTGGCCTGGCTCCCACACCCAAGGTGGCAGCCAGAACAACTCTTGCTTTCTTTCAAGGTCTCTGGGAACTACTTGCATTGCCACCCAGACTTTGGGGCTGCGGGCTTTCCTGGCCACTCTAGCCTCAAAAGCACCTTTTTTTCATATTTCCCAGCACCGGCCTCCAATACGCCGAACGTCCTGGCCTGGCTCCCACAGCCAAGGTGGCAGCCAGAACAACTCTTGCTTTCTTTCAAGGTCTCTGGGAACTACTTGCATTGCCACCCAGACTTTGGGGCTGCGGGCTTTCCTGGCCACTCTAGCCTCAAAAGCACCTTTTTTTCATATTTCCCAGCACCGGCCTCCAATATGCCGAACGTCCTGGCCTGGCTCCCACAGCCAAGGTGGCACCCAGAACAATGCTTGCTTTCTTTCAAGGTCTCTGGGAACTACTTGCATTGCCACCCAGACTTTGGGGCTGCGGGCTTTCCTGGCCACTCTAGCCTCAAAAGAACCTTTTTTTCATATTTCCCAGCACCGGCCTCCAATACGCCGAACGTCCTGGCCTGGCTCCCACAGCCAAGCTGGCAGCCACAACAACTCTTGCTTTCTTTCAAGGTCTCTGGGAACTACTTGCATTGCCACCCAGACTTTGGGGCTGCGGGCTTTCCTGGCCACTCTAGCCTCAAAAGCACCTTTTTTTCACTTTTCCCCAGCACCGTCGCCCAATATGCCGAACGTCCTGGCCTGGCTCCCACAGCCAAGGTGGCACCCAGAACAACGCTTGCTTTCTTTCAAGGTCTCTGGGAACTACTTGCATTGCCACCCAGACTTTGGGGCTGCGGGCTTTCCTGGCCACTCTAGCCTCAAAAGCACCTTTTTTTCACTTTTCCCCAGCACCGGCCTCCAATATGCCGAACGTCCTGGCCTGGCTCCCACAGCCAAGCTGGCAGCCAGAACAACTCTTGCTTTCTTTCAAGGTCTCTGGGAACTACTTGCATTGCCACCCAGACTTTGGGGCTGCGGGCTTTCCTGGCCACTCTAGCCTCAAAAGCACCTTTTTTTCACTTTTCCCCAGCACCGTCGCCCAATATGCCGAACGTCCTGGCCTGGCTCCCACAGCCAACGTGGAAGCCAGAACAACTCTTGCTTTCTTTCAAGGTCTCTGGGAACTACTTGCATTGCCACCCAGACTTTGGGGCTGCGGGCTTTCCTGGCCACTCTAGCCTCACAAGCACCTTTTTTTTATATTTCCCAGCACCGGCCTCCAATACGCCGAACGTCCTGTCCTAGCTCCTATAGCCAAGGTGGCAGCCAGAACAACTCTTGCTTTCTTTCAAGGTCTCTGGGAACTACTTGCATTGCCACCCAGACTTTGGGGCTGCGGGCTTTCCTGGCCACTCTAGCCTCAAAAGCACCTTTTTTTCACTTTTCCCCAGCACCGGCCTCCAATATGCCGAATGTCCTGGCCTGGCTCCCACAGCCAAGGTGGCAGCCAGAACAACTCTTTCTTTCTTTCAAGGTCTCTGGGAACTACTTGCATTGCCACCCAGACTTTGGGGCTGCGGGCTTTCCTGGCCACTCTAGCCTCAAAAGCACCTTTTTTTCACTTTTCCCCAGCACCGGCGCCCAATATGCCAAACGTCCTGGCCTGGCTCCCACAGCCAAGGTGGCAGCCAGAACAACTCTTGCTTTCTTTCAAGGTCTCTGGGAACTACTTGCATTGCCACCCAGACTTTGGGGCTGCGGGCTTTCCTGGCCACTCTAGCCTCAAAAGCATCTTTTTTTCACTTTACCCCACACCGTCCTCCAATATGCCGAACGTCCTGTCCTAGCTCCTATAGCCAAAGTGGCAGCCAGAACAACGCTTGCTTTCTTTCAAGGTCTCTGGGAACTACTTGCATTGCCACCCAGACTTTGGGGCTGCGGGCTTTCCTGGCCACTCTAGCCTCAAAAGCACCTTTTTTTCACTTTTCCCCAGCACCGTCGCCCAATATGCCGAACGTCCTGGCCTGGCTCCCACAGCCAAGGTGGCAGCCAGAACAACTCTTGCTTTCTTTCAAGGTCTCTGGGAACTACTTGCATTGCCACCCAGACTTTGGGGCTGCGGGCTTTCCTGGCCACTCTAGCCTCAAAAGCACCTTTTTTTCATATATCCCAGCACCGGCCTCCAATACGCCGAACGTCCTGGCCTGGCTCCCACAGCCAAGGTGGCAGCCAGAACAACTCTTGCTTTCTTTCAAGGTCTCTGGGAACTACTTGCATTGCCACCCAGACTTTGGGGCTGCGGGCTTTCCTGGCCACTCTAGCCTCAAAAGCACCTTTTTTTCATATTTCCCAGCACCGGCCTCCAATACGCCGAACGTCCTGGCCTGGCTCCCACAGCCAAGGTGGCAGCCAGAACAACTCTTGCTTTCTTTCAAGGTCTCTGGGAACTACTTGCATTGCCACCCAGACTTTGGGGCTGCGGGCTTTCCTGGCCACTCTAGCCTCAAAAGCACATTTTTTTCATATTTCCCAGCACCGGCCTCCAATACGCCGAACGTCCTGGCCTGGCTCCCACAGCCAAGGTGGCACCCAGAACAACGCTTGCTTTCTTTCAAGGTCTCTGGGAACTACTTGCATTGCCACCCAGACTTTGGGGCCGCGGGCTTTCCTGGCCACTCTAGCCTCAAAAGCACCTTTTTTTCACTTTTCCCCAGCACCGGCCTCCAATATGCCGAACGTCCTGGCCTGGCTCCCACAGCCAAGGTGGCACCCAGAACAACGCTTGCTTTCTTTCAAGGTCTCTGGGAACTACTTGCATTGCCACCCAGACTTTGGGGCTGCGGGCTTTCCTGGCCACTCTAGCCTCAAAAGCACCTGTTTTTCATATTTCCCAGCACCGGCCTCCAACATGCCGAACGTCCTGGCCTGGCTCCCACAGCCAAGGTGGCAGCCAGAACAACTCTTGCTTTCTTTCAAGGTCTCTGGGAACTACTTGCATTGCCACCCAGACTTTGGGGCTGCGGGCTTTCCTGGCCACTCTAGCCTCAAAAGCACCTTTTTTTCATATTTCCCAGCACCGGCCTCCAATACGCCGAACGTCCTGGCCTGGCTCCCACAGCCAAGGTGGCAGCCAGAACAACTCTTGCTTTCTTTCAAGGTCTCTGGAAACTACTTGCATTGCCACCCAGACTTTGGGGCTGCGGGCTTTCCTGGCCACTCTAGCCTCAAAAGCACCTTTTTTTCACTTTTCCCCAGCACCGTCGCCCAATATGCCGAACGTCCTGGCCTGGCTCCCACAGCCAAGCTGGCAGCCAGAACAACTCTTGCTTTCTTTCAAGGTCTCTGGGAACTACTTGCATTGCCACCCAGACTTTGGGGCTGCGGGCTTTCCTGGCCACTCTAGCCTCAAAAGAACCTGTTTTTCACTTTTCCCCAGCACCGGCCTCCAATATGCCGAACGTCCTGGCCTGGCTCCCACAGCCAAGGTAGCAGCCAGAACAACTCTTGCTTTCTTTCAAGGTCTCTGGGAACTACTTGCATTGCCACCCAGACTTTGGGGCTGCGGGCTTTCCTGGCCACTCTAGCCTCAAAAGCACCTGTTTTTCATATTTCCCAGCACCGTCCTCCAATATGCCGAACGTCCTGTCCTAACTCCTATAGCCAAGGTGGCAGCCAGAACAACTCTTGCTTTCTTTCAAGGTCTCTGGGAATTACTTGCATTGCCACCCAGACTTTGGGGCTGCGGGCTTTCCTGGCCACTCTAGCCTCAAAAGCACCTTTTTTTCACTTTTCCCCAGCACCGGCCTCCAATATGCCGAACGTCCTGGCCTGGCTCCCACAGCCAAGCTGGCAGCCAGAACAACTCTTGCTTTCTTTCAAGGTCTCTGGGAACTACTTGCATTGCCACCCAGACTTTGGGGCTGCGGGCTTTCCTGGCCACTCTAGCCTCAAAAGAACCTGTTTTTCACTTTTCCCCAGCACCGGCCTCCAATATGCCGAACGTCCTGGCCTGGCTCCCACAGCCAAGGTGGCAGCCAGAACAACTCTTGCTTTCTTTCAAGGTCTCTGGGAACTACTTGCATTGCCACCCAGACTTTGGGGCTGCGGGCTTTCCTGGCCACTCTAGCCTCAAAATAACCTGTTTTTCACTTTTCCCTAGCACCGTCCTCCAATATGCCGAACGTCCTGTCCTAGCTCCTATAGCCAAAGTGGCAGCCAGAACAACTCTTGCTTTCTTTCAAGGTCTCTGGGAACTACTTGCATTGCCACCCAGACTTTGGGGCTGCGGGCTTTCCTGGCCACTCTAGCCTCACAAGCACCTTTTTTTTATATTTCCCAGCACCGGCATCCAATACGCCGAACGTCCTGGCCTGGCTCCCACACCCAAGGTGGCAGCCAGAACAACTCTTGCTTTCTTTCAAGGTCTCTGGGAACTACTTGCATTGCCACCCAGACTTTGGGGCTGCGGGCTTTCCTGGCCACTCTAGCCTCAAAAGCACCTTTTTTTCACTTTTCCCCAGCACCGGCCTCCAATATGCCGAACGTCCTGGCCTGGCTCCCACAGCCAAGGTGGCAGCCAGAACAACTCTTGCTTTCTTTCAAGGTCTCTGGGAACTACTTGCATTGCCACCCAGACTTTGGGGCTGCGGGCTTTCCTGGCCACTCTAGCCTCAAAAGCACCTTTTTTTCACTTTTCCCCAGCACCGGCCTCCAATATGCCAAACGTCCTGGCCTGGCTCCCACAGCCAAGGTGGCAGCCAGAACAACTCTTGCTTTCTTTCAAGGTCTCTGGGAACTACTTGCATTGCCACCCAGACTTTGGGGCTGCGGGCTTTCCTGGCCACTCTAGCCTCAAAAGCATCTTTTTTTCACATTTCCCCAGCAGCGGCCTCCAATATACCAAACGTCCTGGCCTGGCTCCCACAGCCAAGGTGGCAGCCAGAACAACTCTTGCTTTCTTTCAAGGTCTCTGGGAACTACTTGCATTGCCACCCAGACTTTGGGGCTGCCGGCTTTCCTGGCCACTCTAGCCTCAAAAGCACCTTTTTTTCACTTTACCCCAGCACCGTCGCCCAATATGCCGAACGTCCTGGCCTGGCTCCCACAGCCAAGGTAGCAGCCAGAACAACTCTTGCTTTCTTTCAAGGTCTCTGGGAACTACTTGCATTGCCACCCAGACTTTGGGGCTGCGGGCTTTCCTGGCCACTCTAGCCTCAAAAGCACCTTTTTTTCACTTTTCCCCAGCACCGTCGCCCAATATGCCAAACGTCTTGGCCTGGCTCCCACAGCCAACGTGGCAGCCAGAACAACTCTTGCTTTCTTTCAAGGTCTCTGGGAACTACTTGCATTGCCACCCAGACTTTGGGGCTGCGGGCTTTCCTGGCCACTCTAGCCTCAAAAGCACCTTTTTTTCATATTTCCCAGCACCGGCCTCCAATACGCCGAACGTCCTGGCCTGGCTCCCACAGCCAAGGTGGCAGCCAGAACAACTCTTGCTTTCTTTCAAGGTCTCTGGGAACTACTTGCATTGCCACCCAGACTTTGGGGCTGCCGGCTTTCCTGGCCACTCTAGCCTCAAAAGCACCTTTTTTTCACTTTTCCCCAGCACCGGCCTCCAATATGCCGAACGTCCTGGCCTGGCTCCCACAGCCAAGCTGGCAGCCAGAACAACTCTTGCTTTCTTTCAAGGTCTCTGGGAACTACTTGCATTGCCACCCAGACTTTGGGGCTGCGGGCTTTCCTGGCCACTCTAGCCTCAAAAGAACCTGTTTTTCACTTTTCCCCAGCACCGGCCTCCAATATGCCGAACGTCCTGGCCTGGCTCCCACACCCAAGGTGGCAGCCAGAACAACTCTTGCTTTCTTTCAAGGTCTCTGGGAACTACTTGCATTGCCACCCAGACTTTGGGGCTGCGGGCTTTCCTGGCCACTCTAGCCTCAAAAGCACCTTTTTTTCATATATCCCAGCACCGGCCTCCAATACGCCGAACGTCCTGGCCTGGCTCCCACAGCCAAGGTGGCAGCCAGAACAACTCTTGCTTTCTTTCAAGGTCTCTGGGAACTACTTGCATTGCCACCCAGACTTTGGGGCTGCGGGCTTTCCTGGCCACTCTAGCCTCAAAAGCACCTTTTTTTCACTTTTCCCCAGCACCGTCGCCCAATATGCCGAACGTCCTGGCCTGGCTCCCACAGCCAAGCTGGCAGCCACAACAACTCTTGCTTTCTTTCAAGGTCTCTGGGAACTACTTGCATTGCCACCCAGACTTTGGGGCTGCGGGCTTTCCTGGCCACTCTAGCCTCAAAAGAACCTTTTTTTCACTTTTCCCCAGCACCGGCCTCCAATATGCCGAACGTCCTGGCCTGGCTCCCACAGCCAAGGTAGCAGCCAGAACAACTCTTGCTTTCTTTCAAGGTCTCTGGGAACTACTTGCATTGCCACCCAGACTTTGGGGCTGCGGGCTTTCCTGGCCACTCTAGCCTCAAAAGCACCTTTTTTTCACTTTTCCCCAGCACCGTCGCCCAATATGCCAAACGTCTTGGCCTGGCTCCCACAGCCAACGTGGCAGCCAGAACAACTCTTGCTTTCTTTCAAGGTCTCTGGGAACTACTTGCATTGCCACCCAGACTTTGGGGCTGCAGGCTTTCCTGGCCACTCTAGCCTCAAAAGCACCTTTTTTTCATATTTCCCAGCACCGGCCTCCAATACGCCGAACGTCCTGGCCTGGCTCCCACAGCCAAGCTGGCAGCCAGAACAACTCTTGCTTTCTTTCAAGGTCTCTGGGAACTACTTGCATTGCCACCCAGACTTTGGGGCTGCCGGCTTTCCTGGCCACTCTAGCCTCAAAAGCACCTTTTTTTCACTTTTCCCCAGCACCGTCGCCCAATATGCCGAACGTCCTGGCCTGGCTCCCACAGCCAAGCTGGCAGCCAGAACAACTCTTGCTTTCTTTCAAGGTCTCTGGGAACTACTTGCATTGCCACCCAGACTTTGGGGCTGCGGGCTTTCCTGGCCACTCTAGCCTCAAAAGAACCTGTTTTTCACTTTTCCCCAGCACCGTCGCCCAATATGCCGAACGTCCTGGCCTGGCTCCCACACCCAAGGTGGCAGCCAGAACAACTCTTGCTTTCTTTCAAGGTCTCTGGGAACTACTTGCATTGCCACCCAGACTTTGGGGCTGCGGGCTTTCCTGGCCACTCTAGCCTCAAAAGAACCTGTTTTTCACTTTTCCCTAGCACCGTCCTCCAATATGCCGAACGTCCTGTCCTAGCTCCTATAGCCAAAGTGGCAGCCAGAACAACTCTTGCTTTCTTTCAAGGTCTCTGGGAACTACTTGCATTGCCACCCAGACTTTGGGGCTGCGGGCTTTCCTGGCCACTCTAGCCTCACAAGCACCTTTTTTTTATATTTCCCAGCACCGGCATCCAATACGCCGAACGTCCTGGCCTGGCTCCCACACCCAAGGTGGCAGCCAGAACAACTCTTGCTTTCTTTCAAGGTCTCTGGGAACTACTTGCATTGCCACCCAGACTTTGGGGCTGCGGGCTTTCCTGGCCACTCTAGCCTCAAAAGCACCTTTTTTTCACTTTTCCCCAGCACCGGCCTCCAATATGCCGAACGTCCTGGCCTGGCTCCCACAGCCAAGGTGGCAGCCAGAACAACTCTTGCTTTCTTTCAAGGTCTCTGGGAACTACTTGCATTGCCACCCAGACTTTGGGGCTGCGGGCTTTCCTGGCCACTCTAGCCTCAAAAGCACCTTTTTTTCACTTTACCCCAGCACCGGCCTCCAATATGCCAAACGTCCTGGCCTGGCTCCCACAGCCAAGGTGGCAGCCAGAACAACTCTTGCTTTCTTTCAAGGTCTCTGGGAACTACTTGCATTGCCACCCAGACTTTGGGGCTGCGGGCTTTCCTGGCCACTCTAGCCTCAAAAGCATCTTTTTTTCACATTTCCCCAGCAGCGGCCTCCAATATACCAAACGTCCTGTCCTGGCTCCCACAGCCAAGGTGGCAGCCAGAACAACTCTTGCTTTCTTTCAAGGTCTCTGGGAACTACTTGCATTGCCACCCAGACTTTGGGGCTGCCGGCTTTCCTGGCCACTCTAGCCTCAAAAGCACCTTTTTTTCACTTTACCCCAGCACCGTCGCCCAATATGCCGAACGTCCTGGCCTGGCTCCCACAGCCAAGGTAGCAGCCAGAACAACTCTTGCTTTCTTTCAAGGTCTCTGGGAACTACTTGCATTGCCACCCAGACTTTGGGGCTGCGGGCTTTCCTGGCCACTCTAGCCTCAAAAGCACCTTTTTTTCACTTTTCCCCAGCACCGGCGCCCAATATGCCGAACGTCCTGGCCTGGCTCCCACAGCCAACGTGGCAGCCAGAACAACTCTTGCTTTCTTTCAAGGTCTCTGGGAACTACTTGCATTGCCACCCAGACTTTGGGGCTGCAGGCTTTCCTGGCCACTCTAGCCTCAAAAGCACCTTTTTTTCATATTTCCCAGCACCGGCCTCCAATACGCCGAACGTCCTGGCCTGGCTCCCACAGCCAAGGTGGCAGCCAGAACAACTCTTGCTTTCTTTCAAGGTCTCTGGGAACTACTTGCATTGCCACCCAGACTTTGGGGCTGCCGGCTTTCCTGGCCACTCTAGCCTCAAAAGCACCTTTTTTTCACTTTTCCCCAGCACCGGCCTCCAATATGCCGAACGTCCTGGCCTGGCTCCCACAGCCAACGTGGCAGCCAGAACAACTCTTGCTTTCTTTCAAGGTCTCTGGGAACTACTTGCATTGCCACCCAGACTTTGGGGCTGCGGGCTTTCCTGGCCACTCTAGCCTCAAAAGAACCTGTTTTTCACTTTTCCCCAGCACCGGCCTCCAATATGCCGAACGTCCTGGCCTGGCTCCCACACCCAAGGTGGCAGCCAGAACAACTCTTGCTTTCTTTCAAGGTCTCTGGGAACTACTTGCATTGCCACCCAGACTTTGGGGCTGCGGGCTTTCCTGGCCACTCTAGCCTCAAAAGCACCTTTTTTTCATATATCCCAGCACCGGCCTCCAATACGCCGAACGTCCTGGCCTGGCTCCCACAGCCAAGGTGGCAGCCAGAACAACTCTTGCTTTCTTTCAAGGTCTCTGGGAACTACTTGCATTGCCACCCAGACTTTGGGGCTGCGGGCTTTCCTGGCCACTCTAGCCTCAAAAGCACCTTTTTTTCACTTTTCCCCAGCACCGTCGCCCAATATGCCGAACGTCCTGGCCTGGCTCCCACAGCCAAGGTGGCAGCCAGAACAACTCTTGCTTTCTTTCAAGGTCTCTGGGAACTACTTGCATTGCCACCCAGACTTTGGGGCTGCGGGCTTTCCTGGCCACTCTAGCCTCAAAAGCACCTTTTTTTCATATTTCCCAGCACCGGCCTCCAATACGCCGAACGTCCTGGCCTGGCTCCCACAGCCAAGCTGGCAGCCAGAACAACTCTTGCTTTCTTTCAAGGTCTCTGGGAACTACTTGCATTGCCACCCAGACTTTGGGGCTGCGGGCTTTCCTGGCCACTCTAGCCTCAAAAGCACCTTTTTTTCACTTTACCCCACACCGTCCTCCAATATGCCGAACGTCCTGTCCTAGCTCCTATAGCCAAAGTGGCAGCCAGAACAACGCTTGCTTTCTTTCAAGGTCTCTGGGAACTACTTGCATTGCCACCCACACTTTGGGGCTGCGGGCTTTCCTGGCCACTCTAGCCTCAAAAGCACCTTTTTTTCACTTTTCCCCAGCACCGTCGCCCAATATGCCGAACGTCCTGGCCTGGCTCCCACAGCCAAGCTGGCAGCCAGAACAACTCTTGCTTTCTTTCAAGGTCTCTGGGAACTACTTGCATTGCCACCCAGACTTTGGGGCTGCGGGCTTTCCTGGCCACTCTAGCCTCAAAAGAACCTGTTTTTCACTTTTCCCCAGCACCGGCCTCCAATATGCCGAACGTCCTGGCCTGGCTCCCACACCCAAGGTGGCAGCCAGAACAACTCTTGCTTTCTTTCAAGGTCTCTGGGAACTACTTGCATTGCCACCCAGACTTTGGGGCTGCGGGCTTTCCTGGCCACTCTAGCCTCAAAAGCACCTTTTTTTCATATATCCCAGCACCGGCCTCCAATACGCCGAACGTCCTGGCCTGGCTCCCACAGCCAAGGTGGCAGCCAGAACAACTCTTGCTTTCTTTCAAGGTCTCTGGGAACTACTTGCATTGCCACCCAGACTTTGGGGCTGCGGGCTTTCCTGGCCACTCTAGCCTCAAAAGCACCTTTTTTTCACTTTTCCCCAGCACCGTCGCCCAATATGCCGAACGTCCTGGCCTGGCTCCCACAGCCAAGGTGGCAGCCAGAACAACTCTTGCTTTCTTTCAAGGTCTCTGGGAACTACTTGCATTGCCACCCAGACTTTGGGGCTGCGGGCTTTCCTGGCCACTCTAGCCTCAAAAGCACCTTTTTTTCATATTTCCCAGCACCGGCCTCCAATACGCCGAACGTCCTGGCCTGGCTCCCACAGCCAAGCTGGCAGCCAGAACAACTCTTGCTTTCTTTCAAGGTCTCTGGGAACTACTTGCATTGCCACCCAGACTTTGGGGCTGCGGGCTTTCCTGGCCACTCTAGCCTCAAAAGAACCTGTTTTTCACTTTACCCCACACCGTCCTCCAATATGCCGAACGTCCTGTCCTAGCTCCTATAGCCAAAGTGGCAGCCAGAACAACGCTTGCTTTCTTTCAAGGTCTCTGGGAACTACTTGCATTGCCACCCACACTTTGGGGCTGCGGGCTTTCCTGGCCACTCTAGCCTCAAAAGCACCTTTTTTTCACTTTTCCCCAGCACCGTCGCCCAATATGCCGAACGTCCTGGCCTGGCTCCCACAGCCAAGCTGGCAGCCAGAACAACTCTTGCTTTCTTTCAAGGTCTCTGGGAACTACTTGCATTGCCACCCAGACTTTGGGGCTGCGGGCTTTCCTGGCCACTCTAGCCTCAAAAGAACCTGTTTTTCACTTTTCCCCAGCACCGGCCTCCAATATGCCGAACGTCCTGGCCTGGCTCCCACACCCAAGGTGGCAGCCAGAACAACTCTTGCTTTCTTTCAAGGTCTCTGGGAACTACTTGCATTGCCACCCAGACTTTGGGGCTGCGGGCTTTCCTGGCCACTCTAGCCTCAAAAGCACCTTTTTTTCACTTTTCCCCAGCACCGGCCTCCAATATGCCAAACGTCCTGGCCTGGCTCCCACAGCCAAGGTGGCAGCCAGAACAACTCTTGCTTTCTTTCAAGGTCTCTGGGAACTACTTGCATTGCCACCCAGACTTTGGGGCTGCGGGCTTTCCTGGCCACTCTAGCCTCAAAAGAACCTGTTTTTCACTTTTCCCCAGCACCGGCCTCCAATACGCCGAACGTCCTGGCCTGGCTCCCACAGCCAAGCTGGCAGCCAGAACAACTCTTGCTTTCTTTCAAGGTCTCTGGGAACTACTTGCATTGCCACCCAGACTTTGGGGCTGCGGGCTTTCCTGGCCACTCTAGCCTCAAAAGCACCTTTTTTTCACTTTTCCCCAGCACCGTCGCCCAATATGCCGAACGTCCTGGCCTGGCTCCCACAGCCAAGGTGGCAGCCAGAACAACTCTTGCTTTCTTTCAAGGTCTCTGGGAACTACTTGCATTGCCACCCAGACTTTGGGGCTGCGGGCTTTCCTGGCCACTCTAGCCTCAAAAGAACCTGTTTTTCACTTTTCCCCAGCACCGGCCTCCAATATGCCGAACGTCCTGGCCTGGCTCCCACAGCCAAGCTGGCAGCCAGAACAACGCTTGCTTTCTTTCAAGGTCTCTGGGAACTACTTGCATTGCCACCCAGACTTTGGGGCTGCGGGCTTTCCTGGCCACTCTAGCCTCAAAAGCACCTTTTTTTCACTTTTCCCCAGCACCGTCGCCCAATATGCCAAACGTCTTGGCCTGGCTCCCACAGCCAACGTGGCAGCCAGAACAACTCTTGCTTTCTTTCAAGGTCTCTGGGAACTACTTGCATTGCCACCCAGACTTTGGGGCTGCAGGCTTTCCTGGCCACTCTAGCCTCAAAAGCACCTTTTTTTCATATTTCCCAGCACCGGCCTCCAATACGCCGAACGTCCTGGCCTGGCTCCCACAGCCAAGGTGGCAGCCAGAACAACTCTTGCTTTCTTTCAAGGTCTCTGGGAACTACTTGCATTGCCACCCAGACTTTGGGGCTGCCGGCTTTCCTGGCCACTCTAGCCTCAAAAGCACCTTTTTTTCACTTTTCCCCAGCACCGTCGCCCAATATGCCGAACGTCCTGGCCTGGCTCCCACAGCCAAGCTGGCAGCCAGAACAACTCTTGCTTTCTTTCAAGGTCTCTGGGAACTACTTGCATTGCCACCCAGACTTTGGGGCTGCGGGCTTTCCTGGCCACTCTAGCCTCAAAAGAACCTGTTTTTCACTTTTCCCCAGCACCGGCCTCCAATATGCCGAACGTCCTGGCCTGGCTCCCGCACCCAAGGTGGCAGCCAGAACAACTCTTGCTTTCTTTCAAGGTCTCTGGGAACTACTTGCATTGCCACCCAGACTTTGGGGCTGCGGGCTTTCCTGGCCACTCTAGCCTCAAAAGCACCTTTTTTTCACTTTTCCCCAGCACCGTCGCCCAATATGCCGAACGTCCTGGCCTGGCTCCCACAGCCAAGGTGGCAGCCAGAACAACTCTTGCTTTCTTTCAAGGTCTCTGGGAACTACTTGCATTGCCACCCAGACTTTGGGGCTGCGGGCTTTCCTGGCCACTCTAGCCTCAAAAGCACCTTTTTTTCATATTTCCCAGCACCGGCCTCCAATACGCCGAACGTCCTGGCCTGGCTCCCACAGCCAAGCTGGCAGCCAGAACAACTCTTGCTTTCTTTCAAGGTCTCTGGGAACTACTTGCATTGCCACCCAGACTTTGGGGCTGCGGGCTTTCCTGGCCACTCTAGCCTCAAAAGCACCTTTTTTTCACTTTTCCCCAGCACCGTCGCCCAATATGCCGAACGTCCTGGCCTGGCTCCCACAGCCAAGGTGGCAGCCAGAACAACTCTTGCTTTCTTTCAAGGTCTCTGGGAACTACTTGCATTGCCACCCAGACTTTGGGGCTGCGGGCTTTCCTGGCCACTCTAGCCTCAAAAGAACCTGTTTTTCACTTTTCCCCAGCACCGGCCTCCAATATGCCGAACGTCCTGGCCTGGCTCCCACAGCCAAGCTGGCAGCCAGAACAACTCTTGCTTTCTTTCAAGGTCTCTGGGAACTACTTGCATTGCCACCCAGACTTTGGGGCTGCGGGCTTTCCTGGCCACTCTAGCCTCACAAGCACCTTTTTTTCACTTTTCCCCAGCACCGTCGCCCAATATGCCGAACGTCCTGGCCTGGCTCCCACAGCCAAGCTGGCAGCCAGAACAACTCTTGCTTTCTTTCAAGGTCTCTGGGAACTACTTGCATTGCCACCCAGACTTTGGGGCTGCAGGCTTTCCTGGCCACTCTAGCCTCAAAAGCACCTTTTTTTCATATTTCCCAGCACCGGCCTCCAATACGCCGAACGTCCTGGCCTGGCTCCCACAGCCAAGCTGGCAGCCAGAACAACTCTTGCTTTCTTTCAAGGTCTCTGGGAACTACTTGCATTGCCACCCAGACTTTGGGGCTGCCGGCTTTCCTGGCCACTCTAGCCTCAAAAGCACCTTTTTTTCACTTTTCCCCAGCACCGTCGCCCAATATGCCGAACGTCCTGGCCTGGCTCCCACACTCAAGGTGGCAGCCAGAACAACTCTTGCTTTCTTTCAAGGTCTCTGGGAACTACTTGCATTGCCACCCAGACTTTGGGGCTGCGGGCTTTCCTGGCCACTCTAGCCTCAAAAGCACCTTTTTTTCATATATCCCAGCACCGGCCTCCAATACGCCGAACGTCCTGGCCTGGCTCCCACAGCCAAGGTGGCAGCCAGAACAACTCTTGCTTTCTTTCAAGGTCTCTGGGAACTACTTGCATTGCCACCCAGACTTTGGGGCTGCGGGCTTTCCTGGCCACTCTAGCCTCAAAAGCACCTTTTTTTCACTTTTCCCCAGCACCGTCGCCCAATATGCCGAACGTCCTGGCCTGGCTCCCACAGCCAAGGTGGCAGCCAGAACAACTCTTGCTTTCTTTCAAGGTCTCTGGGAACTACTTGCATTGCCACCCAGACTTTGGGGCTGCGGGCTTTCCTGGCCACTCTAGCCTCAAAAGAACCTGTTTTTCTCTTTTCCCCAGCACCGGCCTCCAATATGCCGAACGTCCTGGCCTGGCTCCCACAGCCAAGCTGGCAGCCAGAACAACTCTTGCTTTCTTTCAAGGTCTCTGGGAACTACTTGCATTGCCACCCAGACTTTGGGGCTGCGGGCTTTCCTGGCCACTCTAGCCTCAAAAGCACCTTTTTTTCACTTTTCCCCAGCACCGTCGCCCAATATGCCGAACGTCCTGGCCTGGCTCCCACAGCCAAGCTGGCAGCCAGAACAACTCTTGCTTTCTTTCAAGGTCTCTGGGAACTACTTGCATTGCCACCCAGACTTTGGGGCTGCGGGCTTTCCTGGCCACTCTAGCCTCAAAAGAACCTGTTTTTCACTTTTCCCTAGCACCGTCCTCCAATATGCCGAACGTCCTGGCCTGGCTCCCACACCCAAGGTGGCAGCCAGAACAACTCTTGCTTTCTTTCAAGGTCTCTGGGAACTACTTGCATTGCCACCCAGACTTTGGGGCTGCGGGCTTTCCTGGCCACTCTAGCCTCAAAAGCACCTTTTTTTCACTTTTCCCCAGCACCGTCGCCCAATATGCCGAACGTCCTGGCCTGGCTCCCACAGCCAAGCTGGCAGCCAGAACAACTCTTGCTTTCTTTCAAGGTCTCTGGGAACTACTTGCATTGCCACCCAGACTTTGGGGCTGCGGGCTTTCCTGGCCACTCTAGCCTCAAAAGCACCTTTTTTTCATATTTCCCAGCACCGGCCTCCAATACGCCGAACGTCCTGGCCTGGCTCCCACAGCCAAGCTGGCAGCCAGAACAACTCTTGCTTTCTTTCAAGGTCTCTGGGAACTACTTGCATTGCCACCCAGACTTTGGGGCTGCGGGCTTTCCTGGCCACTCTAGCCTCAAAAGCACCTTTTTTTCATATATCCCAGCACCGGCCTCCAATACGCCGAACGTCCTGGCCTGGCTCCCACAGCCAAGGTGGCAGCCAGAACAACTCTTGCTTTCTTTCAAGGTCTCTGGGAACTACTTGCATTGCCACCCAGACTTTGGGGCTGCGGGCTTTCCTGGCCACTCTAGCCTCAAAAGCACCTTTTTTTCACTTTTCCCCAGCACCGGCCTCCAATATGCCGAACGTCCTGGCCTGGCTCCCACAGCCAAGGTGGCAGCCAGAACAACTCTTGCTTTCTTTCAAGGTCTCTGGGAACTACTTGCATTGCCACCCAGACTTTGGGGCTGCGGGCTTTCCTGGCCACTCTAGCCTCAAAAGCACCTTTTTTTCACTTTTCCCCAGCACCGGCGACCAATATGCCAAACGTCCTGGCCTGGCTCCCACAGCCAAGCTGGCAGCCAGAACAACTCTTGCTTTCTTTCAAGGTCTCTGGGAACTACTTGCATTGCCACCCAGACTTTGGGGCTGCGGGCTTTCCTGGCCACTCTAGCCTCAAAAGAACCTGTTTTTCACTTTTCCCCAGCACCGGCCTCCAATATGCCGAACGTCCTGGCCTGGCTCCCACACCCAAGGTGGCAGCCAGAACAACTCTTGCTTTCTTTCAAGGTCTCTGGGAACTACTTGCATTGCCACCCAGACTTTGGGGCTGCGGGCTTTCCTGGCCACTCTAGCCTCAAAAGCACCTTTTTTTCACTTTTCCCCAGCACCGTCGCCCAATATGCCGAACGTCCTGGCCTGGCTCCCACAGCCAAGCTGGCAGCCAGAACAACTCTTGCTTTCTTTCAAGGTCTCTGGGAACTACTTGCATTGCCACCCAGACTTTGGGGCTGCGGGCTTTCCTGGCCACTCTAGCCTCAAAAGCACCTTTTTTTCATATTTCCCAGCACCGGCCTCCAATACGCCGAACGTCCTGGCCTGGCTCCCACAGCCAAGCTGGCAGCCAGAACAACTCTTGCTTTCTTTCAAGGTCTCTGGGAACTACTTGCATTGCCACCCAGACTTTGGGGCTGCGGGCTTTCCTGGCCACTCTAGCCTCAAAAGCACCTTTTTTTCACTTTTCCCCAGCACCGTCGCCCAATATGCCGAACGTCCTGGCCTGGCTCCCACAGCCAAGGTGGCAGCCAGAACAACTCTTGCTTTCTTTCAAGGTCTCTGGGAACTACTTGCATTGCCACCCAGACTTTGGGGCTGCGGGCTTTCCTGGCCACTCTAGCCTCAAAAGAACCTGTTTTTCACTTTTCCCCAGCACCGGCCTCCAATATGCCGAACGTCCTGGCCTGGCTCCCACAGCCAAGGTAGCAGCCAGAACAACTCTTGCTTTCTTTCAAGGTCTCTGGGAACTACTTGCATTGCCACCCAGACTTTGGGGCTGCGGGCTTTCCTGGCCACTCTAGCCTCAAAAGCACCTTTTTTTCACTTTTCCCCAGCACCGTCGCCCAATATGCCGAACGTCCTGGCCTGGCTCCCACAGCCAAGCTGGCAGCCAGAACAACTCTTGCTTTCTTTCAAGGTCTCTGGGAACTACTTGCATTGCCACCCAGACTTTGGGGCTGCGGGCTTTCCTGGCCACTCTAGCCTCAAAAGCACCTTTTTTTCACTTTTCCCCAGCACCGTCGCCCAATATGCCGAACGTCCTGGCCTGGCTCCCACAGCCAAGCTGGCAGCCAGAACAACTCTTGCTTTCTTTCAAGGTCTCTGGGAACTACTTGCATTGCCACCCAGACTTTGGGGCTGCAGGCTTTCCTGGCCACTCTAGCCTCAAAAGCACCTTTTTTTCATATTTCCCAGCACCGGCCTCCAATACGCCGAACGTCCTGGCCTGGCTCCCACAGCCAAGCTGGCAGCCAGAACAACTCTTGCTTTCTTTCAAGGTCTCTGGGAACTACTTGCATTGCCACCCAGACTTTGGGGCTGCGGGCTTTCCTGGCCACTCTAGCCTCAAAAGCACCTTTTTTTCACTTTTCCCCAGCACCGTCGCCCAATATGCCGAACGTCCTGGCCTGGCTCCCACAGCCAAGGTGGCAGCCAGAACAACTCTTGCTTTCTTTCAAGGTCTCTGGGAACTACTTGCATTGCCACCCAGACTTTGGGGCTGCGGGCTTTCCTGGCCACTCTAGCCTCAAAAGAACCTGTTTTTCACTTTTCCCCAGCACCGGCCTCCAATATGCCGAACGTCCTGGCCTGGCTCCCACAGCCAAGGTGGCACCCAGAACAACGCTTGCTTTCTTTCAAGGTCTCTGGGAACTACTTGCATTGCCACCCAGACTTTGGGGCTGCGGGCTTTCCTGGCCACTCTAGCCTCAAAAGCACCTTTTTTTCACTTTTCCCCAGCACCGTCGCCCAATATGCCAAACGTCTTGGCCTGGCTCCCACAGCCAACGTGGCAGCCAGAACAACTCTTGCTTTCTTTCAAGGTCTCTGGGAACTACTTGCATTGCCACCCAGACTTTGGGGCTGCAGGCTTTCCTGGCCACTCTAGCCTCAAAAGCACCTTTTTTTCATATTTCCCAGCACCGGCCTCCAATACGCCGAACGTCCTGGCCTGGCTCCCACAGCCAAGCTGGCAGCCAGAACAACTCTTGCTTTCTTTCAAGGTCTCTGGGAACTACTTGCATTGCCACCCAGACTTTGGGGCTGCCGGCTTTCCTGGCCACTCTAGCCTCAAAAGCACCTTTTTTTCACTTTTCCCCAGCACCGTCGCCCAATATGCCGAACGTCCTGGCCTGGCTCCCACAGCCAAGCTGGCAGCCAGAACAACTCTTGCTTTCTTTCAAGGTCTCTGGGAACTACTTGCATTGCCACCCAGACTTTGGGGCTGCGGGCTTTCCTGGCCACTCTAGCCTCAAAAGAACCTGTTTTTCACTTTTCCCCAGCACCGGCCTCCAATATGCCGAACGTCCTGGCCTGGCTCCCACACCCAAGGTGGCAGCCAGAACAACTCTTGCTTTCTTTCAAGGTCTCTGGGAACTACTTGCATTGCCACCCAGACTTTGGGGCTGCGGGCTTTCCTGGCCACTCTAGCCTCAAAAGCACCTTTTTTTCACTTTTCCCCAGCACCGTCGCCCAATATGCCGAACGTCCTGGCCTGGCTCCCACAGCCAAGCTGGCAGCCAGAACAACTCTTGCTTTCTTTCAAGGTCTCTGGGAACTACTTGCATTGCCACCCAGACTTTGGGGCTGCGGGCTTTCCTGGCCACTCTAGCCTCAAAAGCACCTTTTTTTCATATTTCCCAGCACCGGCCTCCAATACGCCGAACGTCCTGGCCTGGCTCCCACAGCCAAGGTGGCAGCCAGAACAACTCTTGCTTTCTTTCAAGGTCTCTGGGAACTACTTGCATTGCCACCCAGACTTTGGGGCTGCGGGCTTTCCTGGCCACTCTAGCCTCAAAAGCACCTTTTTTTCACTTTTCCCCAGCACCGTCGCCCAATATGCCGAACGTCCTGGCCTGGCTCCCACAGCCAAGGTGGCAGCCAGAACAACTCTTGCTTTCTTTCAAGGTCTCTGGGAACTACTTGCATTGCCACCCAGACTTTGGGGCTGCGGGCTTTCCTGGCCACTCTAGCCTCAAAAGAACCTGTTTTTCACTTTTCCCCAGCACCGGCCTCCAATATGCCGAACGTCCTGGCCTGGCTCCCACAGCCAAGGTAGCAGCCAGAACAACTCTTGCTTTCTTTCAAGGTCTCTGGGAACTACTTGCATTGCCACCCAGACTTTGGGGCTGCGGGCTTTCCTGGCCACTCTAGCCTCAAAAGCACCTTTTTTTCACTTTTCCCCAGCACCGTCGCCCAATATGCCGAACGTCCTGGCCTGGCTCCCACAGCCAAGCTGGCAGCCAGAACAACTCTTGCTTTCTTTCAAGGTCTCTGGGAACTACTTGCATTGCCACCCAGACTTTGGGGCTGCAGGCTTTCCTGGCCACTCTAGCCTCAAAAGCACCTTTTTTTCACATTTCCCAGCACCGGCCTCCAATACGCCGAACGTCCTGGCCTGGCTCCCACAGCCAAGCTGGCAGCCAGAACAACTCTTGCTTTCTTTCAAGGTCTCTGGGAACTACTTGCATTGCCACCCAGACTTTGGGGCTGCCGGCTTTCCTGGCCACTCTAGCCTCAAAAGCACCTTTTTTTCACTTTTCCCCAGCACCGTCGCCCAATATGCCGAACGTCCTGGCCTGGCTCCCACAGCCAAGGTGGCAGCCAGAACAACTCTTGCTTTCTTTCAAGGTCTCTGGGAACTACTTGCATTGCCACCCAGACTTTGGGGCTGCGGGCTTTCCTGGCCACTCTAGCCTCAAAAGCACCTTTTTTTCATATATCCCAGCACCGGCCTCCAATACGCCGAACGTCCTGGCCTGGCTCCCACAGCCAAGGTGGCAGCCAGAACAACTCTTGCTTTCTTTCAAGGTCTCTGGGAACTACTTGCATTGCCACCCAGACTTTGGGGCTGCGGGCTTTCCTGGCCACTCTAGCCTCAAAAGCACCTTTTTTTCACTTTTCCCCAGCACCGTCGCCCAATATGCCGAACGTCCTGGCCTGGCTCCCACAGCCAAGGTGGCAGCCAGAACAACTCTTGCTTTCTTTCAAGGTCTCTGGGAACTACTTGCATTGCCACCCAGACTTTGGGGCTGCGGGCTTTCCTGGCCACTCTAGCCTCAAAAGAACCTGTTTTTCACTTTTCCCCAGCACCGGCCTCCAATATGCCGAACGTCCTGGCCTGGCTCCCACAGCCAAGCTGGCAGCCAGAACAACTCTTGCTTTCTTTCAAGGTCTCTGGGAACTACTTGCATTGCCACCCAGACTTTGGGGCTGCCGGCTTTCCTGGCCACTCTAGCCTCAAAAGCACCTTTTTTTCACTTTTCCCCAGCACCGTCGCCCAATATGCCGAACGTCCTGGCCTGGCTCCCACAGCCAAGGTGGCAGCCAGAACAACTCTTGCTTTCTTTCAAGGTCTCTGGGAACTACTTGCATTGCCACCCAGACTTTGGGGCTGCGGGCTTTCCTGGCCACTCTAGCCTCAAAAGAACCTGTTTTTCACTTTTCCCCAGCACCGGCCTCCAATATGCCGAACGTCCTGGCCTGGCTCCCACACCCAAGGTGGCAGCCAGAACAATCTTGCTTTCTTTCAAGGTCTCTGGGAACTACTTGCATTGCCACCCAGACTTTGGGGCTGCGGGCTTTCCTGGCCACTCTAGCCTCAAAAGCACCTTTTTTTCACTTTTCCCCAGCACCGTCGCCCAATATGCCGAACGTCCTGGCCTGGCTCCCACAGCCAAGCTGGCAGCCAGAACAACTCTTGCTTTCTTTCAAGGTCTCTGGGAAACTACTTGCATTGCCACCCAGACTTTGGGGCTGCGGGCTTTCCTGGCCACTCTAGCCTCAAAAGCACCTTTTTTTCATATTTCCCAGCACCGGCCTCCAATACGCCGAACGTCCTGGCCTGGCTCCCACAGCCAAGCTGGCAGCCAGAACAACTCTTGCTTTCTTTCAAGGTCTCTGGGAACTACTTGCATTGCCACCCAGACTTTGGGGCTGCGGGCTTTCCTGGCCACTCTAGCCTCAAAAGCACCTTTTTTTCACTTTTCCCCAGCACCGTCGCCCAATATGCCGAACGTCCTGGCCTGGCTCCCACAGCCAAGGTGGCAGCCAGAACAACTCTTGCTTTCTTTCAAGGTCTCTGGGAACTACTTGCATTGCCACCCAGACTTTGGGGCTGCGGGCTTTCCTGGCACTCTAGCCTCAAAAGAACCTGTTTTCACTTTTCCCCAGCACCGGCCTCCAATATGCCGAACGTCCTGGCCTGGCTCCCACAGCCAAGGTAGCAGCCAGAACAACTCTTGCTTTCTTTCAAGGTCTCTGGGAACTACTTGCATTGCCACCCAGACTTTGGGGCTGCGGGCTTTCCTGGCCACTCTAGCCTCAAAAGCACCTTTTTTTCACTTTTCCCCAGCACCGTCGCCCAATATGCCGAACGTCCTGGCCTGGCTCCCACAGCCAAGCTGGCAGCCAGAACAACTCTTGCTTTCTTTCAAGGTCTCTGGGAACTACTTGCATTGCCACCCAGACTTTGGGGCTGCAGGCTTTCCTGGCCACTCTAGCCTCAAAAGCACCTTTTTTTCATATTTCCCAGCACCGGCCTCCAATACGCCGAACGTCCTGGCCTGGCTCCCACAGCCAAGCTGGCAGCCAGAACAACTCTTGCTTTCTTTCAAGGTCTCTGGGAACTACTTGCATTGCCACCCAGACTTTGGGGCTGCCGGCTTTCCTGGCCACTCTAGCCTCAAAAGCACCTTTTTTTCACTTTTCCCCAGCACCGTCGCCCAATATGCCGAACGTCCTGGCCTGGCTCCCACAGCCAAGGTGGCAGCCAGAACAACTCTTGCTTTCTTTCAAGGTCTCTGGGAACTACTTGCATTGCCACCCAGACTTTGGGGCTGCGGGCTTTCCTGGCCACTCTAGCCTCAAAAGCACCTTTTTTTCATATATCCCAGCACCGGCCTCCAATACGCCGAACGTCCTGGCCTGGCTCCCACAGCCAAGGTGGCAGCCAGAACAACTCTTGCTTTCTTTCAAGGTCTCTGGGAACTACTTGCATTGCCACCCAGACTTTGGGGCTGCGGGCTTTCCTGGCCACTCTAGCCTCAAAAGCACCTTTTTTCACTTTTCCCCAGCACCGTCGCCCAATATGCCGAACGTCCTGGCCTGGCTCCCACAGCCAAGGTGGCAGCCAGAACAACTCTTGCTTTCTTTCAAGGTCTCTGGGAACTACTTGCATTGCCACCCAGACTTTGGGGCTGCGGGCTTTCCTGGCCACTCTAGCCTCAAAAGAACCTGTTTTTTCACTTTTCCCCAGCACCGGCCTCCAATATGCCGAACGTCCTGGCCTGGCTCCCACAGCCAAGGTAGCAGCCAGAACAACTCTTGCTTTCTTTCAAGGTCTCTGGGAACTACTTGCATTGCCACCCAGACTTTGGGGCTGTGGGCTTTCCTGGCCACTCTAGCCTCAAAAGCACCTTTTTTTCACTTTTCCCCAGCACCGTCGCCCAATATGCCGAACGTCCTGGCCTGGCTCCCACAGCCAAGCTGGCAGCCAGAACAACTCTTGCTTTCTTTCAAGGTCTCTGGGAACTACTTGCATTGCCACCCAGACTTTGGGGCTGCAGGCTTTCCTGGCCACTCTAGCCTCAAAAGCACCTTTTTTTCATATTTCCCAGCACCGGCCTCCAATACGCCGAACGTCCTGGCCTGGCTCCCACAGCCAAGCTGGCAGCCAGAACAACTCTTGCTTTCTTTCAAGGTCTCTGGGAACTACTTGCATTGCCACCCAGACTTTGGGGCTGCCGGCTTTCCTGGCCACTCTAGCCTCAAAAGCACCTTTTTTTCACTTTTCCCCAGCACCGTCGCCCAATATGCCGAACGTCCTGGCCTGGCTCCCACAGCCAAGGTGGCAGCCAGAACAACTCTTGCTTTCTTTCAAGGTCTCTGGGAACTACTTGCATTGCCACCCAGACTTTGGGGCTGCCGGCTTTCCTGGCCACTCTAGCCTCAAAAGCACCTTTTTTTCACTTTTCCCCAGCACCGTCGCCCAATATGCCGAACGTCCTGGCCTGGCTCCCACAGCCAAGGTGGCAGCCAGAACAACTCTTGCTTTCTTTCAAGGTCTCTGGGAACTACTTGCATTGCCACCCAGACTTTGGGGCTGCGGGCTTTCCTGGCCACTCTAGCCTCAAAAGAACCTGTTTTTCACTTTTCCCCAGCACCGGCCTCCAATATGCCGAACGTCCTGGCCTGGCTCCCACAGCCAAGGTGGCAGCCAGAACAACTCTTGCTTTCTTTCAAGGTCTCTGGGAACTACTTGCATTGCCACCCAGACTTTGGGGCTGCGGGCTTTCCTGGCCACTCTAGCCTCAAAAGCACCTTTTTTTCATATATCCCAGCACCGGCCTCCAATACGCCGAACGTCCTGGCCTGGCTCCCACAGCCAAGGTGGCAGCCAGAACAACTCTTGCTTTCTTTCAAGGTCTCTGGGAACTACTTGCATTGCCACCCAGACTTTGGGGCTGCGGGCTTTCCTGGCCACTCTAGCCTCAAAAGCACCTTTTTTTCACTTTTCCCCAGCACCGTCGCCCAATATGCCGAACGTCCTGGCCTGGCTCCCACAGCCAAGGTGGCAGCCAGAACAACTCTTGCTTTCTTTCAAGGTCTCTGGGAACTACTTGCATTGCCACCCAGACTTTGGGGCTGCGGGCTTTCC